>NC_085136.1:6210351-6243790 GCF_035046485.1 Aedes albopictus | reverse complement strand
AAGGATTCTCTCCGGAATCCTGGAAGGATTCCTCTCCGGAATCCTGGAAGGATTCTCTCCGGAATCCTGGAAGGATTCTCTCCGGAATCCTGGAAGGATTCTCTCCGGAATCCTGGAAGGATTCTCTCCGGAATCCTGGAAGGATTCTCTCCGAATCCTGAAGGATTCTCTCCGGAATCCTGGAAGGATTCTCTCGGAATCTGGAAGGATTCTCTCGGAATCCTGGAAGGATTCTCTCCGGAATCCTGGAAGGATTCTCTCCGGAATCCTGGAAGGATTCTCTCCGGAATCCTGGAAGATTCTCTCCGGAATCCTCGGGAAGGATTCTCTCCGGAATCCTGGAAGGATTCTCTCCGGAATCCTGGAAGGATTCTCTCCGGAATCCATGGAAGGATTCTCTCCGGAATCCTGGAAGGATTCTCTCCGGAATCCTGGAAGGATTCTCTCCGGAATCCTGGAAGGATTCTCTCCGGAATCCTGGAAGGATTCTCTCCGGAATCCTGGAAGGATTCTCTCCGGAATCCTGGAAGGATTCTCTCCGGAATCCTGGAAGGATTCTCTCCGGAATCCTGGAAGGATTCTCTCCGGAATCCTGGAAGGATTCTCTCCGGAATCCTGGAAGGATTCTCTCCGGAATCCTGGAAGGATTCTCTCCGGAATCCTGGAAGGATTCTCTCCGGAATCCTGGAAGGATTCTCTCCGGAATCCTGGAAGGATTCTCTCCGAATCCTGGAAGGATTCTCTCCGGAATCCTGGAAGGATTCTCTCCGGAATCCTGGAAGGATTCTCTCCGGAATCCTGGAAGGATTCTCTCCGGAATCCTGGAAGGATTCTCTCCGGAATCTGGAAGGATTCTCTCCGGAATCCTGGAAGGATTCTCTCCGGAATCCTGGAAGGATTCTCTCCGGAATCCTGGAAGGATTCTCTCCGGAATCCTGGAAGGATTCTCTCCGGAATCCTGGAAGGATTCTCTCCGGAATCCTGGAAGGATTCTCTCCGGAATCCTGGAAGGATTCTCTCCGGAATCCTGGAAGGATTCTCTCCGGAATCCTGGAAGGATTCTCTCCGGAATCCTGGAAGGATTCTCTCCGGAATCCTGGAAGGATTCTCTCCGGAATCCTGGAAGGATTCTCTCCGGAATCCTGGAAGGATTCTCTCCGGAATCCTGGAAGGATTCTCTCCGGAATCCTGGAAGGATTCTCTCCGGAATCCTGGAAGGATTCTCTCCGAATCCTGAAGGATTCTCTCCGGAATCCTGGAAGGATTCTCTCCGAATCCTGGAAGGATTCTCTCCGGAATCCTGGAAGGATTCTCTCCGGAATCCTGGAAGGATTCTCTCCGGAATCCTGGAAGGATTCTCTCCGGAATCCTGGAAGGATTCTCTCCGGAATCCTGGAAGGATTCTCTCCGGAATCCTGGAAGGATTCTCTCCGGAATCCTGGAAGGATTCTCTCCGGAATCCTGGAAGGATTCTCTCCGGAATCCTGGAAGGATTCTCTCCGGAATCCTGGAAGGATTCTCTCCGGAATCCTGGAAGGATTCTCTCCGGAATCCTGGAAGGATTCTCTCCGGAATCCTGGAAGGATTCTCTCCGGAATCCTGGAAGGATTCTCTCCGGAATCCTGGAAGGATTCTCTCCGGAATCCTGGAAGGATTCTCTCCGGAATCCTGGAAGGATTCTCTCCGGAATCCTGGAAGGATTCTCTCCGGAATCCTGGAAGGATTCTCTCCGGAATCCTGGAAGGATTCTCTCCGGAATCCTGGAAGGATTCTCTCCGAATCCTGGAAGGATTCTCTCCGGAATCCTGGAAGGATTCTCTCCGGAATCCTGGAAGGATTCTCTCCGGAATCCTGGAAGGATTCTCTCCGGAATCCTGGAAGGATTCTCTCCGATCCTGGAAGGATCTCTCGGAAGGATTCTCTCCGGAATCCTGGAAGGATTCTCTCCGGAATCCTGGAAGGATTCTCTCCGGAATCCTGGAAGGATTCTCTCCGGAATCCTGGAAGGATTCTCTCCGGAATCCTGGAAGGATTCTCTCCGGAATCCTGGAAGGATTCTCTCCGGAATCCTGGAAGGATTCTCTCCGGAATCCTGGAAGGATTCTCTCCGGAATCCTGGAAGGATTCTCTCCGGAATCCTGGAAGGATTCTCTCCGGAATCCTGGAAGGATTCTCTCCGGAATCCTGGAAGGATTCTCTCCGGAATCCTGGAAGGATTCTCTCCGGAATCCTGGAAGGATTCTCTCCGGAATCCTGGAAGGATTCTCTCCGGAATCCTGGAAGGATTCTCTCCGGAATCCTGGAAGGATTCTCTCCGGAATCCTGGAAGGATTCTCTCCGGAATCCTGGAAGGATTCTCTCCGGAATCCTGGAAGGATTCTCTCCGGAATCCTGGAAGGATTCTCTCCGGAATCCTGGAAGGATTCTCTCCGGAATCCTGGAAGGATTCTCTCCGGAATCCTGGAAGGATTCTCTCCGGAATCCTGAAGGATTCTCTCCGGAATCCTGGAAGGATTCTCTCCGGAATCCTGGAAGGATTCTCTCCGGAATCCTGGAAGGATTCTCTCCGGAATCCTGGAAGGATTCTCTCCGGAATCCTGGAAGGATTCTCTCCGGAATCCTGGAAGGATTCTCTCCGGAATCCTGGAAGGATTCTCTCCGGAATCCTGAAGGATTCTCTCCGGAATCCTGGAAGGATTCTCTCCGGAATCCTGGAAGGATTCTCTCCGGAATCCTGGAAGGATTCTCTCCGGAATCCTGGAAGGATTCTCTCCGGAATCCTGGAAGGATTCTCTCCGGAATCCTGGAAGGATTCTCTCCGGAATCCTGGAAGGATTCTCTCCGGAATCCTGGAAGGATTCTCTCCGGAATCCTGGAAGGATTCTCTCCGGAATCCTGGAAGGATTCTCTCCGGAATCCTGGAAGGATTCTCTCCGGAATCCTGGAAGGATTCTCTCCGGAATCCTGGAAGGATTCTCTCCGGAATCCTGGAAGGATTCTCTCCGGAATCCTGGAAGGATTCTCTCCGAATCCTGGAAGGATTCTCTCCGGAATCCTGGAAGGATTCTCTCCGGAATCCTGGAAGGATTCTCTCCGGAATCCTGGAAGGATTCTCTCCGGAATCCTGGAAGGATTCTCTCCGGAATCCTGGAAGGATTCTCTCCGGAATCCTGGAAGGATTCTCTCCGGAATCCTGGAAGGATTCTCTCCGGAATCCTGGAAGGATTCTCTCCGGAATCCTGGAAGGATTCTCTCCGGAATCCTGGAAGGATTCTCTCCGGAATCCTGGAAGGATTCTCTCCGGAATCCTGGAAGGATTCTCTCCGGAATCCTGGAAGGATTCTCTCCGGAATCCTGGAAGGATTCTCTCCGGAATCCTGGAAGGATTCTCTCCGGAATCCTGGAAGGATTCTCTCCGGAATCCTGGAAGGATTCTCTCCGGAATCCTGGAAGGATTCTCTCCGAATCCTGGAAGGATTCTCTCCGGAATCCTGGAAGGATTCTCTCCGGAATCCTGGAAGGATTCTCTCCGGAATCCTGGAAGGATTCTCTCCGGAATCCTGAAGGATTCTCTCCGGAATCCTGGAAGGATTCTCTCCGGAATCCTGGAAGGATTCTCTCCGGAATCCTGGAAGGATTCTCTCCGGAATCCTGGAAGGATTCTCTCCGGAATCCTGGAAGGATTCTCTCCGGAATCCTGAAGGATTCTCTCCGGAATCCTGGAAGGATTCTCTCCGGAATCCTGGAAGGATTCTCTCCGGAATCCTGGAAGGATTCTCTCCGGAATCCTGGAAGGATTCTCTCCGGAATCCTGGAAGGATTCTCTCCGGAATCCTGGAAGGATTCTCTCCGGAATCCTGGAAGGATTCTCTCCGGAATCCTGGAAGGATTCTCTCCGGAATCCTGGAAGGATTCTCTCCGGAATCCTGGAAGGATTCTCTCCGGAATCCTGGAAGGATTCTCTCCGGAATCCTGGAAGGATTCTCTCCGGAATCCTGGAAGGATTCTCTCCGGAATCCTGGAAGGATTCTCTCCGGAATCCTGGAAGGATTCTCTCCGGAATCCTGGAAGGATTCTCTCCGGAATCCTGGAAGGATTCTCTCCGGAATCCTGGAAGGATTCTCTCCGGAATCCTGGAAGGATTCTCTCCGGAATCCTGGAAGGATTCTCTCCGGAATCCTGGAAGGATTCTCTCCGGAATCCTGGAAGGATTCTCTCCGGAATCCTGGAAGGATTCTCTCCGGAATCCTGGAAGGATTCTCTCCGGAATCCTGGAAGGATTCTCTCCGGAATCCTGGAAGGATTCTCTCCGGAATCCTGGAAGGATTCTCTCCGGAATCCTGGAAGGATTCTCTCCGGAATCCTGGAAGGATTCTCTCCGGAATCCTGGAAGGATTCTCTCCGGAATCCTGGAAGGATTCTCTCCGGAATCCTGGAAGGATTCTCTCCGGAATCCTGGAAGGATTCTCTCCGGAATCCTGGAAGGATTCTCTCCGGAATCCTGGAAGGATTCTCTCCGGAATCCTGGAAGGATTCTCTCCGGAATCCTGGAAGGATTCTCTCCGGAATCCTGGAAGGATTCTCTCCGGAATCCTGGAAGGATTCTCTCCGGAATCCTGGAAGGATTCTCTCCGGAATCCTGGAAGGATTCTCTCCGGAATCCTGGAAGGATTCTCTCCGGAATCCTGGAAGGATTCTCTCCGGAATCCTGAAGGATTCTCTCCGGAATCCTGGAAGGATTCTCTCCGGAATCCTGGAAGGATTCTCTCCGGATCCTGGAAGGATTCTCTCCGGAATCCTGGAAGGATTCTCTCCGGAATCCTGGAAGGATTCTCTCCGGAATCCTGGAAGGATTCTCTCCGGAATCCTGGAAGGATTCTCTCCGAATCCTGGAAGGATTCTCTCCGGAATCCTGGAAGGATTCTCTCCGGAATCCTGGAAGGATTCTCTCCGGAATCCTGGAAGGATTCTCTCCGGAATCCTGGAAGGATTCTCTCCGGAATCCTGGAAGGATTCTCTCCGGAATCCTGGAAGGATTCTCTCCGGAATCCTGGAAGGATTCTCTCCGGAATCCTGGAAGGATTCTCTCCGGAATCCTGGAAGGATTCTCTCCGGAATCCTGGAAGGATTCTCTCCGGAATCCTGGAAGGATTCTCTCCGGAATCCTGGAAGGATTCTCTCCGGAATCCTGGAAGGATTCTCTCCGGAATCCTGGAAGGATTCTCTCCGGAATCCTGGAAGGATTCTCTCCGGAATCCTGGAAGGATTCTCTCCGGAATCCTGGAAGGATTCTCTCCGGAATCCTGGAAGGATTCTCTCCGGAATCCTGGAAGGATTCTCTCCGGAATCCTGGAAGGATTCTCTCCGGAATCCTGGAAGGATTCTCTCCGGAATCCTGGAAGGATTCTCTCCGGAATCCTGGAAGGATTCTCTCCGGAATCCTGGAAGGATTCTCTCCGGAATCCTGGAAGGATTCTCTCCGGAATCCTGAAGGATTCTCTCCGGAATCCTGGAAGGATTCTCTCCGGAATCCTGGAAGGATTCTCTCCGGAATCCTGGAAGGATTCTCTCCGGAATCCTGGAAGGATTCTCTCCGGAATCCTGGAAGGATTCTCTCCGGAATCCTGGAAGGATTCTCTCCGGAATCCTGGAAGGATTCTCTCCGGAATCCTGAAGGATTCTCTCCGGAATCCTGGAAGGATTCTCTCCGGAATCCTGGAAGGATTCTCTCCGGAATCCTGGAAGGATTCTCTCCGGAATCCTGGAAGGATTCTCTCCGGAATCCTGGAAGGATTCTCTACGGAATCCTGGAAGGATTCTCTCCGGAATCCTGGAAGGATTCTCTCCGGAATCCTGGAAGGATTCTCTCCGGAATCCTGGAAGGATTCTCTCCGGAATCCTGGAAGGATTCTCTCCGGAATCCTGGAAGGATTCTCTCCGGAATCCTGGAAGGATTCTCTCCGGAATCCTGGAAGGATTCTCTCCGGAATCCTGGAAGGATTCTCTCCGGAATCCTGGAAGGATTCTCTCCGGAATCCTGGAAGGATTCTCTCCGGAATCCTGGAAGGATTCTCTCCGGAATCCTGGAAGGATTCTCTCCGGAATCCTGGAAGGATTCTCTCCGGAATCCTGGAAGGATTCTCTCCGGAATCCTGGAAGGATTCTCTCCGGAATCCTGGAAGGATTCTCTCCGGAATCCTGAAGGATTCTCTCCGGAATCCTGGAAGGATTCTCTCCGGAATCCTGGAAGGATTCTCTCCGGAATCCTGGAAGGATTCTCTCCGGAATCCTGGAAGGATTCTCTCCGGAATCCTGGAAGGATTCTCTCCGGAATCCTGGAAGGATTCTCTCCGGAATCCTGGAAGGATTCTCTCCGGAATCCTGGAAGGATTCTCTCCGGAATCCTGGAAGGATTCTCTCCGGAATCCTGGAAGGATTCTCTCCGGAATCCTGGAAGGATTCTCTCCGGAATCCTGGAAGGATTCTCTCCGGAATCCTGGAAGGATTCTCTCCGGAATCCTGGAAGGATTCTCTCCGGAATCCTGGAAGGATTCTCTCCGGAATCCTGGAAGGATTCTCTCCGGAATCCTGGAAGGATTCTCTCCGGAATCCTGGAAGGATTCTCTCCGGAATCCTGGAAGGATTCTCTCCGGAATCCTGGAAGGATTCTCTCCGGAATCCTGGAAGGATTCTCTCCGGAATCCTGGAAGGATTCTCTCCGGAATCCTGGAAGGATTCTCTCCGGAATCCTGGAAGGATTCTCTCCGAATCCTGGAAGGATTCTCTCCGAATCCTGGAAGGATTCTCTCCGGAATCCTGGAAGGATTCTCTCCGGAATCCTGGAAGGATTCTCTCCGGAATCCTGGAAGGATTCTCTCCGGAATCCTGGAAGGATTCTCTCCGGAATCCTGGAAGGATTCTCTCCGGAATCCTGGAAGGATTCTCTCCGGAATCCTGGAAGGATTCTCTCCGGAATCCTGGAAGGATTCTCTCCGGAATCCTGGAAGGATTCTCTCCGGAATCCTGGAAGGATTCTCTCCGGAATCCTGGAAGGATTCTCTCCGGAATCCTGGAAGGATTCTCTCCGGAATCCTGGAAGGATTCTCTCCGGAATCCTGGAAGGATTCTCTCCGGAATCCTGGAAGGATTCTCTCCGGAATCCTGGAAGGATTCTCTCCGGAATCCTGGAAGGATTCTCTCCGGAATCCTGGAAGGATTCTCTCCGGAATCCTGGAAGGATTCTCTCCGGAATCCTGGAAGGATTCTCTCCGGAATCCTGGAAGGATTCTCTCCGGAATCCTGGAAGGATTCTCTCCGGAATCCTGGAAGGATTCTCTCCGGAATCCTGGAAGGATTCTCTCCGGAATCCTGGAAGGATTCTCTCCGGAATCCTGGAAGGATTCTCTCCGGAATCCTGGAAGGATTCTCTCCGGAATCCTGGAAGATTCTCTCCGGAATCCTGGAAGGATTCTCTCCGGAATCCTGGAAGGATTCTCTCCGGAATCCTGGAAGGATTCTCTCCGGAATCCTGGAAGGATTCTCTCCGGAATCCTGGAAGGATTCTCTCCGGAATCCTGGAAGGATTCTCTCCGGAATCCTGGAAGGATTCTCTCCGGAATCCTGGAAGGATTCTCTCCGGAATCCTGGAAGGATTCTCTCCGGAATCCTGGAAGGATTCTCTCCGAATCCTGGAAGGATTCTCTCCGGAATCCTGGAAGGATTCTACTCCGGAATCCTGGAAGGATTCTCTCCGGAATCCTGGAAGGATTCTCTCCGGAATCCTGGAAGGATTCTCTCCGGAATCCTGGAAGGATTCTCTCCGGAATCCTGGAAGGATTCTCTCCGGAATCCTGGAAGGATTCTCTCCGGAATCCTGGAAGGATTCTCTCCGGAATCCTGGAAGGATTCTCTCCGGAATCCTGGAAGGATTCTCTCCGGAATCCTGGAAGGATTCTCTCCGGAATCCTGGAAGGATTCTCTCCGGAATCCTGGAAGGATTCTCTCCGGAATCCTGGAAGGATTCTCTCCGGAATCCTGGAAGGATTCTCTCCGGAATCCTGGAAGGATTCTCTCCGGAATCCTGGAAGGATTCTCTCCGGAATCCTGGAAGGATTCTCTCCGGAATCCTGGAAGGATTCTCTCCGGAATCCTGGAAGGATTCTCTCCGGAATCCTGGAAGGATTCTCTCCGGAATCCTGGAAGGATTCTCTCCGGAATCCTGGAAGGATTCTCTCCGGAATCCTGGAAGGATTCTCTCCGAATCCTGGAAGGATTCTCTCCGGAATCCTGGAAGGATTCTCTCCGGAATCCTGGAAGGATTCTCTCCGGAATCCTGGAAGGATTCTCTCCGGAATCCTGGAAGGATTCTCTCCGGAATCCTGGAAGGATTCTCTCCGGAATCCTGGAAGGATTCTCTCCGGAATCCTGGAAGGATTCTCTCCGGAATCCTGGAAGGATTCTCTCCGGAATCCTGGAAGGATTCTCTCCGGAATCCTGGAAGGATTCTCTCCGGAATCCTGGAAGGATTCTCTCCGGAATCCTGGAAGGATTCTCTCCGGAATCCTGAAGGATTCTCTCCGGAATCCTGGAAGGATTCTCTCCGGAATCCTGGAAGGATTCTCTCCGGAATCCTGGAAGGATTCTCTCCGGAATCCTGGAAGGATTCTCTCCGGAATCCTGGAAGGATTCTCTCCGGAATCCTGAAGGATTCTCTCCGGAATCCTGGAAGGATTCTCTCCGGAATCCTGGAAGGATTCTCTCCGGAATCCTGGAAGGATTCTCTCCGGAATCCTGGAAGGATTCTCTCCGGAATCCTGGAAGGATTCTCTCCGGAATCCTGGAAGGATTCTCTCCGGAATCCTGGAAGGATTCTCTCCGGAATCCTGGAAGGATTCTCTCCGGAATCCTGGAAGGATTCTCTCCGGAATCCTGGAAGGATTCTCTCCGGAATCCTGGAAGGATTCTCTCCGGAATCCTGGAAGGATTCTCTCCGGAATCCTGGAAGGATTCTCTCCGGAATCCTGGAAGGATTCTCTCCGGAATCCTGGAAGGATTCTCTCCGGAATCCTGGAAGGATTCTCTCCGGAATCCTGGAAGGATTCTCTCCGGAATCCTGGAAGGATTCTCTCCGGAATCCTGGAAGGATTCTCTCCGAATCCTGGAAGGATTCTCTCCGGAATCCTGGAAGGATTCTCTCCGGAATCCTGGAAGGATTCTCTCCGGAATCCTGGAAGGATTCTCTCCGGAATCCTGGAAGGATTCTCTCCGGAATCCTGGAAGGATTCTCTCCGGAATCCTGGAAGGATTCTCTCCGGAATCCTGGAAGGATTCTCTCCGGAATCCTGGAAGGATTCTCTCCGGAATCCTGGAAGGATTCTCTCCGGAATCCTGGAAGGATTCTCTCCGGAATCCTGGAAGGATTCTCTCCGGAATCCTGAAGGATTCTCTCCGGAATCCTGGAAGGATTCTCTCCGGAATCCTGGAAGGATTCTCTCCGGAATCCTGGAAGGATTCTCTCCGGAATCCTGGAAGGATTCTCTCCGGAATCCTGGAAGGATTCTCTCCGGAATCCTGGAAGGATTCTCTCCGGAATCCTGGAAGGATTCTCTCCGGAATCCTGGAAGGATTCTCTCCGGAATCCTGAAGGATTCTCTCCGGAATCCTGGAAGGATTCTCTCCGGAATCCTGGAAGGATTCTCTCCGGAATCCTGGAAGGATTCTCTCCGGAATCCTGGAAGGATTCTCTCCGGAATCCTGGAAGGATTCTCTCCGGAATCCTGGAAGGATTCTCTCCGGAATCCTGGAAGGATTCTCTCCGGAATCCTGGAAGGATTCTCTCCGGAATCCTGGAAGGATTCTCTCCGGAATCCTGGAAGGATTCTCTCCGGAATCCTGGAAGGATTCTCTCCGGAATCCTGGAAGGATTCTCTCCGGAATCCTGGAAGGATTCTCTCCGGAATCCTGGAAGGATTCTCTCCGGAATCCTGGAAGGATTCTCTCCGGAATCCTGGAAGGATTCTCTCCGGAATCCTGGAAGGATTCTCTCCGGAATCCTGGAAGGATTCTCTCCGGAATCCTGAAGGATTCTCTCCAGAATCCTGGAAGGATTCTCTCCGGAATCCTGGAAGGATTCTCTCCGGAATCCTGGAAGGATTCTCTCCGGAATCCTGGAAGGATTCTCTCCGGAATCCTGGAAGGATTCTCTCCGGAATCCTGGAAGGATTCTCTCCGGAATCCTGGAAGGATTCTCTCCGGAATCCTGGAAGGATTCTCTCCGGAATCCTGGAAGGATTCTCTCCGGAATCCTGGAAGGATTCTCTCCGGAATCCTGGAAGGATTCTCTCCGGAATCCTGGAAGGATTCTCTCCGGAATCCTGGAAGGATTCTCTCCGGAATCCTGGAAGGATTCTCTCCGGAATCCTGGAAGGATTCTCTCCGGAATCCTGGAAGGATTCTCTCCGGAATCCTGGAAGGATTCTCTCCGGAATCCTGGAAGGATTCTCTCCGGAATCCTGGAAGGATTCTCTCCGGATCCTGGAAGGATTCTCTCCGGAATCCTGGAAGGATTCTCTCCGGAATCCTAGATGGATTCTCTCCGGAATCCTGGAAGGATTCTCTCCGGAATCCTGGATGGATTCTCTCCGGAATCCTGGAAGGATTCTCTCCGGAATCCTGAAGGATTCTCTCCGGAATCCTGGAAGGATTCTCTCCGGAATCCTGGAAGGATTCTCTCCGGAATCCTGGAAGGATTCTCTCCGGAATCCTGGAAGGATTCTCTCCGGAATCCTGGAAGGATTCTCTCCGGAATCCTGGAAGGATTCTCTCCGGAATCCTGGAAGGATTCTCTCCGGAATCCTGGAAGGATTCTCTCCGGAATCCTGGAAGGATTCTCTCCGGAATCCTGGAAGGATTCTCTCCGGAATCCTGGAAGGATTCTCTCCGGAATCCTGGAAGGATTCTCTCCGGAATCCTGGAAGGATTCTCTCCGGAATCCTGGAAGGATTCTCTCCGGAATCCTGGAAGGATTCTCTCCGGAATCCTGGAAGGATTCTCTCCGGAATCCTGGAAGGATTCTCTCCGGAATCCTGGAAGGATTCTCTCCGGAATCCTGGAAGGATTCTCTCCGGAATCCTGGAAGGATTCTCTCCGGAATCCTGGAAGGATTCTCTCCGGAATCCTGGAAGGATTTTCTCCGGAATCCTGGAAGGATTCTCTCCGGAATCCTGGAAGGATTCTCTCCGGAATCCTGGAAGGATTCTCTCCGGAATCCTGGAAGGATTCTCTCCGGAATCCTGGAAGGATTCTCTCCGGAATCCTGGAAGGATTCTCTCCGGAATCCTGGAAGGATTCTCTCCGGAATCCTGGAAGGATTCTCTCCGGAATCCTGGAAGGATTCTCTCCGGAATCCTGGAAGGATTCTCTCCGGAATCCTGGATGGATTCTCCTCAGAATCCTGGAAGGATTCTCCTCAGAATCCTGGAAGGATTCTCCCCAGAATCCTGGAAGGATTCTCCCCAGAATCCTGGAAGGATTCTCCCCAGAATCCTGGAAGGATTCTCCCCAGAATCCTGGAAGGATTCTCCCCAGAATCCTGGAAGGATTCTCCCCAGAATCCTGGAAGGATTCTCCCCAGAATCCTGGAAGGATTCTCCCCAGAATCCTGGAAGGATTCTCCCCAGAATCCTGGAAGGATTCTCTCTTCAGAATCCTGGAAGGATTCTCTCTTCAGGATCCTGGAAGGATTCTCTCATCAGAATCCTGGAAGGATTCTCTCTTCAGAATCCTGGAAGGATTCTCTCTTCAGAATCCTGGAAGGATTCTCTCTCCAGAATCCTGGAAGGATTCTCTCTTCAGAATCCTGGAAGGATTCTCTCTTCAGAATCCTGGAAGGATTCTCTCTTCAGAATCCTGGAAGGATTCTCTCTTCAGAATCCTGGAAGGATTCTCTCTTCAGAATCCTGGAAGGATTCTCTCTTCAGAATCCTGGAAGGATTCTCTCTTCAGAATCCTGGAAGGATTCTCTCTTCAGAATCCTGGAAGGATTCTCTCTTCAGAATCCTGGAAGGATTCTCTCCAGAATCCTGGAAGGATTCTCTCTTCAGAATCCTGGAAATTTATGAAGAAATTTTTGGAGGAATTGCTAAAGGAATCTCTAAAAGAACTGCAACCCAAGGAACACATATGTCACGGAAGAGCCAAGGCAGTGCATGGTTTGGTGAACTTGCCTGTTTTTACAGATAATTTCAGAACATGGTTTTCCGGCGAAACAGATTAAGTTGATACGCACAACACTGATTGGACGAAATCAAGTGTTTAGATCACAGACGAAGTGCCTACCTCGTCTGTTACCTCAGATGGATTGGGTGCTCTTTCAAATTTACTGTTCAACATTGCCCTCGAAGGAGCAATCAGGAGATCTGACACGTGCAAAGGAATGGCTCTTTCATCATTCGCACAGACGCACATGCTTCTCGGCTTTGCGGACGATATTGATCTCATCGGCATCTATCGTAGGGCAGTGGAGGACGCTTATGCTTCACTGAAGAGGAAGACCGGGACGATTGACTTGACAATCAACTCTACCAAGACGAAGTACACGATTGCGGGTAGAGACAGAAGCAGGCCTAGCACTGTTAGTGCAGAGGTAGTGATTCATGGGAATGTGTTTGAATATGTTAATCCTGGGACACTTGTGACAAGCGACGTTTTCCGTGAAGTGAAAAGGCGTATTGCAGCTGCGAATAGGGCTTTTTATGAATTGGGTAACCAATTACGGTACCGTAACTCTCTATGTAAGAAATTGTAACTTAAATAAGTACTCACAATCCAAGCAAGTTAACATCAACAACAAAAAATAAAACTTCATAAAAAAAAAGTCTCGCATTGCTTTATCTACGATTGCGTACGTTACCGCCTCGCTTGTTTCAACAAGTGGCATTGCCTTTGTTTTCATAGCACTGCTCGCGATTCACTCTCCAGTGTGTCTCGTTGTCCATAACCCACTCGCGAATCAAACGAAGCAACCATTGATTGGATGACCAGGCAATACTGCTGCTGCTGCTGCTATGCTGCGCTGGCAAAATCAACAACCAATTTTCCGCCTGCTCCTTCCACCTCATCGAAGCAGTCGCCTGTGCCGTGCCGTACCGTGGTCAGTCAGCAGAGTCTCAGTGTGGTGGTGCCATTTGGCCGGGCCACTTTGATGCGTTCAAGCAAACATGTTCGCTCGCCAACAGTGCCCAGCCCAGTAGTGCAAGCTCCTACCTATAGGAAGTTAGAAGGAGAATATCATCGAACAACGGAAAGGCGGAAGAAGCGTTGTTGGTTTGGCTGGCGCTGCTGGCCCAGATCCCGGTTTCCAGAATAAGAGCGAAAATGTGTTTTCCACTGGAGTGGATGCGGTAGCAAAGGGGCATTGGCGTATCTAGGATTTTTTCCTAGGGGGTGCCTGGGGGGTGCCAGTTTCAGTGGCTTCCAGGTTGTTTTGCTTTTTTTTGTAAAAAGAAATACCGATCCACCCTCAATTTCTTAGTACAATTATATACTGCGTCGCAGGACAAATAAGCTCGAAAATTTAAACGTGCTATAATTTAAAGAACAGTTTTTTTTTAATCCGAACCGTTGTACTGACTTGACACTCTCCCCGCCATGTGAGGTTTGAGAACTTGATAACTTGATTAGGTATAATACATGGAATTTGTATTTTCAGTTTGAACTTTACAATCATCCCAACCCCTTTGTTCTGTGAATTGAATACAATGATTAAGAATACATTTTCAGAGCAATTATTAAAAGTGTAAATCTCTTAAACTATAAAATATTTAAAAATTTGCGTGTAACTTGTATTCATCGTGACATCCTCTTTGTTTATTGCATGATAACAACCCTTATAAAATAGTTTTCAAGAACAATTGAAGGTATGTTTTTCCTCCCCTGTTGTAGAAATTAGACCACTGTATCCAATAAGCTGAACTTTTGTGGCATTGTAAAAGTTATAAATACTTTAAATTGCAAAATCAGCAGGATACATATTTGCATTTTTGGTTTGACCACAACATTCTATTTTTCTCTTCGGGTTTCTGAACTCCGATTTTTCTCTTCGGGATTCTTATTCTATGCCATAACATAATACAAGAAATTTGTGTTTTCAGCAAAACATTGTTTCGGTAATTCCTCAGGGAATATTCCCGGCAATTTATTTGGAAATTGTTTTGCAATTTATTTAAATTAGGACTTCTTTTAGAAATCTCTCAGTAATTCCTTTGAATTCGGCAAATTTCTTTAAGGATTTATTTATAACCTTATCTGGAATTTCATACTAAACAGCTTTTACGCATCCTTTGAAAATTTCATCGGATATTTCTTCGGCAATTCCACTTTGAGTTTATTAGGCTTTCTTATTTCATTGCCAATCTTTTGAAATGTTTTCTCGCGAGTTCCTTCGCCAATTATTTAGTAGTCTTTCAAGCGATGCTTTGTTAATGTCAGCAATTCTAATGATATTTGCTTTTAAAAATTATTCTTTAGGCGATTCCTTTGGGAATTCCTTTGGTAATTCATTCGACATTGACTCTGGGAACTTCCTCATATTTTTTTTGGAAATTTCTTTGGCAAGACATTCTACTTTTTCTTCGTAATTTCGTCGATTTTTTGGACTTTCATTATGTATGCTATTAGAGATTTCTTCACCAATTCCTTCGAAAACTCCTTCGGAAGTTTTTTTTTATAAATCGCTTCTATAATTTGAATAAAATTTCTATAGACAATTTCTTCTAGATTTCTTCAGTAATTATGTAAGCAATTCTTGCAGCAGATGATTTCGGAACACCTTCGGCATTTCCGATGTTACTTGCATTGAACATTTATTTGGAAATTTTATCAGCAAATCTTTTGGAAATCTTGGAAACTTTAGAAACTTCTTCGGTAATTCCTTTGGAAATTTATTCAACAATTTTCTTAGAGATTTCCTTCGGGAATTTCTTTGAAAAAAAATCTCTGGTGGTTCTTTAAAAAATTTGTTACTGCAATTACTTTTGGAATTCTTTATAAATTTTCTTCAGAAATTCCTTTGATGATTTCGGAAAATTCTTTGAGAATTTTTTCGAAATTGTTTTGTGAATGTTTGTGGAATTTTCTATAGAATATATTTTAGCAATTTATTGTGAGATTGGATTCGGCCAATTTCTTTAAAAAGCCTTATTATTTTCATCAGGAATTCCTCTGGTAGTTCTTATAATAATTCTTTTGGCAACTACCTTGAAAGCTCTTAGGTAATTTTGATGGATTTATTTCCGGCAATTTCTTTGGGAATTTGCCAGGATTTTTTTTCGTTTAGGGTTTCTATAGATTTCTATTGTGATTCCTTCAGCTAGAATTCCTTGAAGAAGGCCAAGAGGAGTTCCAGGTGTAATACCATGATTAATTTCTAGAGTAATCCATTAATTCCTGGAAGAGTCTTTAGAAAAATCCCTGGACGAATCAAAGGCTTTTATGGAAGTATCCTAGGAAAACTGCCTAGAAGAATCCTGGCAAGAATTCCAGGAGAAATCTCTAGAGGGATTCCTGCAGGTATCACAGTTAAAACTTCTGGAGGAGACCTAGGAGGCATTCCTGAAACATTAGAAGCAGCAGGAATCGCTTATGGAATCCTAGGAGGAGTTCCTGGAGAAGTTCAACAAGATATATTTAGAGAAATCCCAGATTTGAGGATTTCCAGGAGGACACACCAGACGTACTTCTGCAAGACTCGTAGGAGATCCCAGCAAGTTTTTGAAGGAATCTCTGGAGAAATTTTTAGAAGAATCCTTAGAAGAATTCTGGGAGGTATTACTGTAAGAATGACTGGAGTAGTCCTAGGAGAAATTGCTGGAAGAACCACAGCAGGAATAGCTTGAGAAATCCAGCTGAAATTCCTGAATGAAGGCCAAGAGAAGTTCTTGTAGGAATCCCACGGGAAATTTATGAGAGAATCCGTGGACAAAATATCTTGGTTAAAAAATCCTGGAGGAATCACCGGAGAGTTTCAGAAGAAATCACAGGAAAAATCTCAGGAGTTATTCTAAGAAGGATTCTGAGATGTATCACTGTAGAAACCTCAGCTGAAATCCTAGAAGAAATTGCTGGAGAAAACTGTACAGGAACTTCTAGAGAAACCCCATCAGGAATCAAAAGAAAAAATCCATGGAAAACCTAGAGAAGTCTCTGCAAGAACCGGTAGAGGTATTCTGGAAGAATCTATAAAGAAGGCCTTGAAGGAATCGCAGGAGGATTTTCTGAAAGAATCTCAGGAAGAATTTCTGGACGTATCATACTAAGAATTTCTGAAGGAATTGCTGGAAGATCACAGGAGGAGTTGTTTGAGGTATTCTTGGAGAACGGCCAAAAAGAGTTCCTGCAGGAATTCCATGAGGATTTTCTAGAGGAATCTTTGAATAAAATCTCGGGAGGAATTCCTGGATGAGTCCTTAGAGAAATCCCTGGTGGAGCAACCCAATGAATTTCAGAAAAAAATCCAGGAATATTGCTTGGAAAAGTCTCAGCAAAAAGCCAGGAGAAAGCTCGAGAAGAATTCGTAGCATAATTTTTGAAATACCGCAGTTACGATTTCTGGAGGAAGAGTAGCTGGAAGAACCGCATGAATTGCTTGAGCAGTCACAGCTGGAATATCTGGAGGAATTCCTAGAACTCCGGGAGCTATCATAGAAGTATTTTCTAGAGAAACCCTAGAATCAGCAATGCCAGGGGTATCTTAAGAAAAGTTCCTCTAACAGATTCCTGGAGGAATACCTACAGTTCTCCTTGAAAGAATCGGTAGAAGTATACTGGAGGAATCCCTGATGGAATCGCAGGAGCAATTTCTGGAGGCATCTCTGGACGAAAGTATTGCAGCAAGTAAGTATGCCAGGAGAAATCCCTAGAAGTATTTCTGTAGGAGTCCTAATGGGAATTGCTTGAAGAATTCCAGCATTCATTCATGGAAGAAGGTCAATAGAAGTTCTAGGGGAAATCCTCTGTGGAATTTCTGGAAGAACCTCTGTAGAAAGTCCTAGATATACATATATATTGAAAAAATGTATGGAAGAATCAATGAAGGGATTTTATAGAAAAATTTGCGGAAGAACTTTCCTAGTAGAATTCCAAAAGGTATCACAGTGAGAATTTTTAGAGGAGAAGAGAAATTGCTGGAAGAATCGCAGCAGGAGTTGCTTGAAAAATCCTAGCCACAATTCCCGGATGAAGGCCAATATAAGCGCCTGGAGAAATTTTCCATGAGAAATTTCTGGAAGAATCTCTGAATGAAATCTCTGAAGGAATTCCTGGAAGAATCACCGGAGGAACTACTGAAAGGATCCCAGGTAGATTGCTTGAATAATTCCACCAGAAATTCCTGATGGAACCCTAATAGAAATTTTTAGAGCAGTCTTTAGAAGAATTCGGAGAATAATCATAGTAAGAATTTCCATATAAATTTTAGCAGAATTTGCTGGATCAATCTCTGCCGAAATTTCTAGTATGTAAACCCAATCAGGACTAACTGGAGTATCCTAAGGGAAGTTTATTGAAGAAATATCGGGAGGAATCCATAAAGGAAGCCTAGAGAAACCACTATCACGAATAGATAGAGGTATTTCTAGAGGAATCTATGTAGATGTCTGTTGATTGTTCTTACCAATAACCAACACGCCAAAACGTACAACAGTTATATAAGTGATTCCGGGTGTGCTTAAGTTTTGTTCAAATGTGCCATTAATAATAATTCTAAATATGTGAAGTTTTAAATTTTAGGTGACTGACAAGGAAAAATTCTAGGGGTGCCAAATTTGTTCTAGGGGGTGCCAGGCACCCCTGGAACCCCCCCTAGCTACGCCAATGCAAAGGGGTGGCGTTTGAGGTGGGGGAAGGGGAAAACTCCTGATAAAATAATAAAGAACTGTCAGTGGCCTGACGTTCAACAGTTTGGCATCGTCCGTTGGTTGGTTGGCTGCTGCTCGCCGAGGAGGAAAAATCAAGCGGATCTGCCAACCGTAGTGAAAAACTGTAAAGCGATACATCCAATTGAGAGAGAGTGTGTGAGGGGTGCATGTAGGAAGAAAGCTGTCCGAGTGCAGTAGAAAATGGATGGTCAATAATCGGTTGAGACGGTTCTCTTCGCAGAAGCTTCCCTTAGTCAATGTACATATTTTGATAGGAAAGTGATCGCCTGGACGGAAAGCGTAGTCCGTTCATATTGGCAGAGTATGTAATGAAAAGATGATGAGTTAGTATCAATTTCACTTTTCAGTGAACTGCCAATTCAAAATTTAGTGTGCAGTTTATTGCCACCTCAAACGAGACGGGGGTCCGGTCATAAATCTCCGCCACCGGTCTTTAGGTTAAACACTCCGCTAATCGATAAGTCTACAAAATGTGACGCCCAATCATTAACCTTCCTCTCATCAAGCACCGCCTTTAGAACTCACCGACCTCAGCTCCCATCATCGCAGTAGGCCGCGCCTGTTAATGACGCAAACGCTTCCCCATCATCATCATCAACGCCTACTCAGCTGCCACCACCATCACCACCAGAAAGTATGATTAACTGCGCGACTCCAGGGACTCACCAGCCACAAACCACCCCAACTTAGTGTATGCTAATTAAAATACGAGCCATGAAACGAGCACCACCACCCCCGTCCGCATTCCACGACGCAACATCGAATTACCGAAAGATTATTGGCAATTTTTCTTTCTGTAAACGATCTCCTTCCTTGAGCTAAAAGCTCACCGACGGCGACGCGACGGATACGGAAGCGAATGCAGAGCATTGCCGCCGCCACACGACACGGCGAAAGATAAAACACAACAAAACCGTTAAAAATTATTCCGGTTATCGGCGGATGCCATGCTATCGTGAGTCGTCACTAGGACGTTGTTTCATCCTTAGGAGCTGATGCTGATCTGCTCGGTCGTTCCGCTTCGATGCGATGGAGACGGATGGTAGTTTGTGCTGTTCAGCTCAGGAACGTCGTCATGATTATCATGTTGCGCATTGCACGGACGCGAAACGATGACAAAACAGGTAATTTAATTTGTTACGGGAGATTCATCTAGTAGCCTGGTGGAAGGAACCGGCTGCTGGAACGCTATCAGAAAGGGTTCTGCTTTTGCAGACCGGCTTCTTCGGGGGAATGTGGATAATCTATAGAATAAAGGGTGATGGATTTTTCAGCTTTGTCGCTTGAAAATGGACGATGATTGAGGCACAGTAGGCCGTGAGTCAAATGGGAAGAGTTCTATCAGGAAAAAGCCTAATTTCCCACACCAAATTAGCAGTGCTGTAATGGTTTTTTTACAGCACTGATTTGCGTTGTGTAATGAACCAATACAGCACTGTTTTCAGTTTTGATCAACTTGTTGATGCTTTCTGTACGTAGATTTGAAAAATTGTGACAAAACAGATCACAGGAACTGCCGTAGGAAGTTACAAATTCAAGTGCAGAAGGAATCCTCAAATGAATCTGTTAAAGAAATTACCAAAGGAATTTCTCAAAGAAAATTTCGAACAAAAATGTCAAGTCCCAAAAAAAAATTGTCGAAGGGATTGCATGAGGATTTTTAAATGAATTGCTGAACGAATTTCCAAAGATATTATCAAAGACATTCTATCAGAAAGGAATTTCCAAAGGCATTTGCGAATATCCAAAGGTATTCTCTAAAAATTTTGAGAAGAAATTTCTGAAATTGCCGAATCATTTTTCAAAGAAACCATAGATAAGTTCACAGAGAAATCGCCAAGAAAATTCTGACAGGAATTGCTGAACTAACGAGCAATTGATGTGTTTTAGTTTTATAAATATCCAAATTAATTACCGTTGAAGTTTTCAAAGGAATGGTCGTAGGATTTACAAAGCACTCGTCACCTTCTCGTCTTGGCTCAGAGCTTCCCATTGCTCATGTGTACATAAATGTGACAGCGAGCTTCCCACCAAATTATCTCCTAGCTCTTCGAAACTGCAGTGTGCTGTGCTGCAAGGATGCTCACAAAAATCTGGTGAGTGCGAGCTAAGCTTATTCTTCATTACACCAACAAAGCTAGCCATGAATATGTTTGATACTTCTCAGGTCATTTTAACAGACCACACGCATGCACGAAAAAGAAGGATCATATTTCTACTTTATCGATCTTGTTACCGGCATTTTGACGCTCATGTTACATCTGTCATAATGACCTGAGAGTTGTCAGTCATTTTGAGGTTAGGTTCGTTGATGTAAAAAAGAATACAATGTATCAAACAATTGTCCGTACATCAATTTTTTGGTCAAAATAATTTTCCATTCAAATGATCATAACTTTTTATACATCAATCAAATACGCAAATTTTGATCAATAATGAACCATTTATTAAAGCACCATTGGTAAAATTTTGAGCGAGATCGAATAAGTTTTCTGAAAGTTATAGAACTTTTAGTAAAACTTATAAGATTTTTGAACACATCTTTAATAGTTTTTTATGTAACGAGTTGCAAAAAGTTGATTTTATCAGCACGAGTCGTACATTTATCCAACGAGGCTTGCCGAGAGGGATAAATACGAAGAGTGCTGAAAAATATAGTTTTGCTACGAGTTCCATACAAAATTTTATGCAATGATTTTTTCATTATACAAGTCATTTGAGTTGCATAATGATCATAGTGCAACTCAAATGAGTTGCATAATGAACATTATGCAACTATTTTTTCATTATGCAACACATTTCAGTTGCATAATGAACCGGTATGGAAAAGTAAGTCATTATGATACTGAAATGAGTAATATAAATTAGAAATTATAATACTGAATTGCATAAAACATTATATCTCAATATGTACTAGATGAAACTTTTTCAATTTTTTTTGTGATACAGCATATACCTAGGGTTTCTTATGCAGCTTTGATTGAGGTTTTATATGCACTACAAAAAAATATGAAAAATCTGTATATGTTCAGAGTGTCATTTGGAAATTCATCATATTTTGATCAATAAAAGTGCCAAGTGTTTTCATCGTTCTGAAACTCTTTTAATGTAATATTTTCATACAGGACCTACTAAACTATATATGAAGATTAGGTCATATGTATTTTTCATTCAGTTAGTGCACTTTTATTGGTGAAAAACATTTGGCAGATTATATGTGCGAAATATGGTAAATTTTTCAAAATCGTCAACTACATAATCACATTTTCCATATTTTATTAGGGTGTATATATAACCTCAAAAGTAGCTGCATATGAAAGCCTCAGGTATCAGCTGTAACACAAAAAAAAAATAAAAAGTTTCATCGAGTACATACTGAGATATAATGTTTTAAAAATGTGTTCAAAAATCTTATAAGTCTTTCTAAAAGTTCTATAACTTTCAGAAAACTTATTCGATCTCGCTCAAAATTTTACCATTCATGATTGGTCTAAATTTCAGCGTTTTTGATTGACGTATAAAAAATTATGAACATTTGAATGAAAAAATATTTTGACCAAAAATAGCTGTTCGGACAATTTTTTGATACACTGTAGCTACCGGGGAGCTCGTCTCATGAGGTACGTGAGCTATTTGTATCTAGGGTGCACTCAGCGAAGTAAACTACCGAAGTTCATCAAAATAGGGGAATTGGGGGTAATATGAACACCCTAAGCGTTTGTGGTCGCTTCCAATATCGTAGATGGTAATATATTCAAAGAGTTCTGGAAGAAAATATTAATAAGAAACACAGTCTTCAAAAACAAGTTTAAATGTATAATTTCGATAGTGTAGGCCAACAAATTTAATACAAACTTGATATTCTACACTTTTAAAACTTTTGATATACATGTATAATTTGGAATGTGCTGGAATAATTATTTGTAAGAAATGTACTAAAACAGGTGATTTTTTGGATAAAAATCTTATTTTATGAGCGCAAAATACTTTTTTTCTCAACTTTTTGCACTACTCTCTCTCTCTTCTCTCTTCTTGGCGTAACATCCTCATTGGGACAAAGCCTGCTTCTCAGCTTAGTGTTCTATGAGCACTTCCACAGTTATTAACTGAGAGCTTCCTCTGCCAATGACCATTTTTGCATGCGTATATCATCGTGTGGCAGGCACGAAAATACTCTATGCCCAAGGAAGTCAAGGAAATTTCCTTTACGAAAAGATCCTGGACCGACCGGGAATCGAACCCGTCACCCTCAGCATGGTCATGCTGAATACCCGTGCGTTTACCACCTCGGCTATATGGGCCCTTAACTTAACTTAACTTTTTGCACTAGTTGTGTCAAAATATATGCTATAGATTTCAATATAACAACTGCTTGATAACAAAGACCTCAACAACTTTGTTGCGTACGGAATGAGTCGTAAAAGAGTCCGACTGAAGTACCGAATCACGTTTCCGACCGAAAAGCTGTGGAAAATCCTGCCTTTTCACTCCAACTGTGCTCTACTTTGCTTTGACAATCGCCGCGCTCATCAGAATACAACCCCAAACACGACCCACCCTTGCTACGTCAGTGTGAACGTGAGTACCAACAACTACCGTGAGTACCAGAAGTGAGCGCGAGTGAGTGGTCCCGTCATCTACAGTCTGTTTATAACACAGTCCTGCAAAGAGTGAAACCAAATCTACAATCAAAAGAAGTCGTCTTTGCATGTCTCTATATAAACAGTCTCTACCGTCATCATCGTCGTCTTCCGAAGTGTGGTGAATACTGCAAAACTCACCACAGCACCACCTCGAGAATGACAGCCATCGAGAAAGATCCACCCGCGACTGGAACCAGCGTCGCGATATTGCGCGAACATTCTAGATTGCAGGTGCGCCCGTATAAATTTTGCGACAAGTTCATCCGCAAGTCAATATTGTTTTTACCGCCGCGTATTATTATACTTCGAGTGTACAAAAAGTGACTACCCGGATAAAAAACTACCATTCATTACATGGTAAATATTATTAACATATGACTGGTTTTATTGTTCACAATAAAACACATAGTAGATATATTGTTACTTTTTACGATAGAAATCAAGCCCATATAGTTCGTGCAATAAGTGAACATTAGCTTTATTAGTGACTAATTGATTCGATTGTTTTTCAATACATAGTTCTATAATAATTTAAAGTTACTATCAGTAAAAATTAATTTAACTTGTTTTTAAATAGTTGCAAAAGTGCCTGCAAAGTTCTCATGGACTTTTTATAAAAAAGAGTTTATTTCTCAATTACACTTAAAAACAATTCGTAACAAATAAATAACAATAAATTTTATTGTTGCTTGGATCATGTTTGTGTAATCAAATACAAAATCACCTGACATATTTTTTATAGTTTTCGTTTTGAATTTGAGTACAGTAGATGTTTCGATTATCGAATGTTATTCGCTAAAACTTCAACGACTGACAGACGTCAAGCCG
This sequence comes from Aedes albopictus, assembly GCF_035046485.1. NCBI lineage: Eukaryota > Metazoa > Arthropoda > Insecta > Diptera > Culicidae > Aedes > Aedes albopictus. The sequence goes on along the minus strand of NC_085136.1, from coordinate 6,220,386 downwards.
TGTTGGCAGAGGAAGCTCTCAATGAATAAATGAGGAAGTACTTACAGAAAATTAGCTGAAAAGCAGGTTTAGCCAAGTGAGGATGTCACGACAAGAAAAAGATGAACAATGATTTTTCTAATGTTTTCCAATAAATTAAATGAATTTTGAAAATAGTAAAGTGCCATTGATAACAATACAAATACAATTTGTTTAATGGGGTCAATTGAACCGATGTTAAAATAAACATGCAATAATATTTGTTGTTATGTAAACAGATTTCGCCTTTGAAAACCCAAAGAATTCATATTTCTCGGTAACATTTTTCTCCAGCATTTACAGATACTAATTGCCACATGAATTGTGAACGATTTATGGTATACGACCTGAGGTCTGAATTGTGATATTTGGCAGTTATTTGAAAAGATTGAAGATAGATCTTATCAACAGCTGCCAAGTAATACATACCAGACAGACATCAGAGTTTTTGATTCTTATCAATTATGTATTATATATTTGTGCATATCATTCTGGCGGCCGTTAGTGCTCGTAAATGCTGGATATAAATGTTAGCGGGAAATATAAATTGTATGGATTTTCAAAAGCGAAAACTGCTTACAAATAACAACAAATATTATTGTATTTTGATTGTAACAACGATTCATTTGACGCCATTCAATTAATTGTATTTGTATTGTAAGAACAATGAAAAAACATTTAGATATATTGTTTTCTTTTGAAAATTGCCCTAAAAATGTCTCATAAAAACACAATACATTCTATTGTTTTTCGCGAAAAAGTGTATGAAAATTTTCTCAAAATTTTATGGTTAAGATACATAACGACCACCATTTTTTATTGTAAAAGTGCCATTTACCATTCGCCGAATGGTATAGAACAATAGAAGTGATGGTGAGTGTGCCGTGTAAATTACAAAACGTTTAATGGTGAATATTTTTCGAAAAAATGGTGTTGTAACAATAAAATTTATCGTATTTTTATGATACTTTTTATCAGGGTAGTAGCGAAAGTTAGATAAGATAGTGAACAGTAGTGTGAAAAGTAAATAGTAAAGAGAAAATAAAGTGTCGTTTATTGCTAATTTAGAGAAAATTTTCCACTTTACGGTAGATTGAAAAGCTACCGCAGCTGTCAAACTGATGATTTTCACCAAGGTATCATCAATCAGTCCAAGGATACCTTGGATCAAGCCTTGGATACGACATCGATGATCATTATTTGTTGTTGCTTTTCTGAACATTTCACTTCGCAAGCATGCTTTGATTTGACCAAACTTTTCAATGATACGATGATTTTCATGGCTGCGGTAGGACTTTGACAGCTGCGGTAGGACTCGGCGGCTACCGCAGAGTGGAAAATTTTCTAAAAATCCGCAATATTGTGATCAGCAAAAAAAACAGTTAGTGTGGTGTTTTGTACTCTTTTCTGACCCCACCCGACCCGATCGGAGTTGGCCACGGTTAACGCGCCAACAAACTTTTTTCCGTACGCAACTCAAGTCTCTGGTTGGTCTATGCGATACGACTACGGATTCTCAATGCAAAGGTTAAGGTTTCAATTCTCGTTCGTTTATAAAGTTTTTGTCATGAAATTTTGTGCTTTAATCAGCGCATGAGACGAAGCTCATGAGACACATCTTGAAAAAAAATGAGGCACACGGCTTTGAGTCTCAAAATGTGCAATGCTCCTGGGAGCACGCTTGCATTGCGACACCCGTACATGGAACTACAGCACGAATACATCAACTCTGTCTTGGCGTGACGCCTCCACTGGGACAAAACCTGCACCGCAGCTCAGTGTTCTATGATCGCTTCCACGGGTATTAACTGAGATTTTCTTCTGCAAACCACCGTTTTACATGTGTATTTCGTATTGCAAGCACAAAGATACTTGTGTGGTACTGAATCTGCATTGTTATTCGACTAGCCTTCCAATGCACGCCAGTAGCACATGGTCTACCAAATTCACAAATTCTGCAGCAATTCAACCGACAATAAAACATTCGTTTAAAGAGAGCAATCTCCAGACAATTATCTAAACTCACAACTGCCCAGGCCATTTGCTCTAGGCATCCATTCCGATCTTCCGGAACAACTTCCATTTTCACCAACTTTTTTCCACACACACACGCCAAGAGAACTGAACCGCACTAAAACAAACGAGCACTCTCATCTGGGTCTGCACCCGCTTGCCTTCATCCAGAAGATTCAGCATTCTCCTGGCAGGATCGCCAAAAGTGGAGCTTAGAACTATTGTGGACAAGCGGGTGCCCCCAGGAAGTAGCTTGTGTTTACACTTTGACGTTCGCGAGGTAGTGACGCGACGACAGTTTGCACGCCTACTAGATTGCTTGATGTGCATTTGGTAGACCATGTGCTACCTAGGATAGGATGCGACACGTAGTCAGCCAATTTGAGACCAATTTGCTGTCAAACGGAGACCAGTCGCTGATTGGTCGAAATGGATAGTCGTTTGCTGCGATCTGATCGCTTTGTTGTTGGTTTGGCGGTGTTGCTAGTTTGTAGGTTCAGCATTTGATAATAATATTCAAAATTATTGTATATTTTTATTCAAGCTTTATCGCCTCAAATGTATCAGCATTCTAATGACAATCAACTTAAAGTGACTCCCATACCTGAAAATTGATAAAATTTAATGATTTAGCGCCAACTCAATGAAAAGGAAAAGTTTTCGGCTGTATCACTGGGCGGTGCATGCTAGTCCGTTGTCTAGTGTCGTGCTTCCTTTAAAGAGCGAAAAAGCTCACTGGAAGCATTGAACGTGTCCGTGTCTTTAATAGTGCTTTACGGTGCGAAATATGCATCAACCTTTCAATCTCTATATTAAAAAAAAATGAAAGATTTGGTATAAATAAAAGTGGCAGCACTGGATTTTCCTCGTCAACAAAATCGAACGGAAAAATATCAAGGCAGGCGAATTTCTGTTGTCACATCCTATCCTAGTGTGCTACTAGTGTGCATTGGAAGGCTAGTCGAATAACAATGCAGTTTCAGTTCCACACAATACTTTATGGCATAAAGTCTATGCTCAAGGAAGTCAAGGGGATTTCCGGACGAAAAGTTTCTTGATCAACCGGAAATCGAACCCGTCACTCTCAGCATGGTCGGTCATGGTGAATACCCGTACACTTACCGCATCGTTTCTATGGGCCCCTAACCTTACAATGCAATTGAGGCGGAGTTCCAAAGAAGCTTCACACGGAATTTTGAAAGAAACTGTGGAAGACATTCCAAAGAATAACCGAAAAAAAATTCTAAAGAAATGGTCGAAGCGGTTTCCAAATGAGTTGCCGTAGAAACGTCCAAATGAAGTACTGAAATTTCATAAGTTGAAGCATCAGTTTTGGCCAGTCTTTTTTTTTTCGACCGTAGTGAGTCTGCATCTTCATTTCTTAAATTCCTTTCAAATTGTCAAAGAAATTTCGCATTTTTTTTTTCAATTAAGCATTTATATAGTAACGCCACAGTTGACCTTCTCATCGATGTGCAGCAACACACTTCTGCAAAATACATTAGTTATTAATACCGTCACGACCAAGGAAACACCCACATTGAGTTTCACGCCGCATAATGAAATTATTGGTACTGCTTCGGAACAGCTACAGGTAGGTGGCCACTTCATTCTGAACTGTACAGAATCGAATGCTTCCAACTTCAACCTGTTTGTTACTTTCCAATTTTAATATGCATGCTACTGTATTGCGAACTCAAAATAAAAAATAGAACATATAAAACTCATCAAGTGGTTCTGTGTGGCATTGGGATCCCCTACGGTACGCCTCCTCTGTTTGTTTTGCTGTTTTCCAAGCGTGTGGGCTTTCCAGAGGTTGCTATGTTTATTTTCCGGTCGGACCACGCAGCGCCAAACCACAGCCATCAGGAAGCGACCGAGGACTATAACGAGGAAGGTCTGTAGGCGCCCGCGTACTGAGCCTGGCATCGCCACCCGGTGTAAACGATGTGTGACGGATCACTTCACCGTTGCAATCATCACCGCCATCGCCATCATCATCATCATCATCGAATTAGCCTCGCTCGACCATGAGGCAGTAACACTAAAAATAGAACACGCGAGTTAATTGAGTGGCACAACAAAGTAGCTTTTGGTGTTGCCACGTTACCATCTCTCCTCGGTGCTCCTGTGGCTGTGCGATGTGCTGAAATTGAAGCCTGTGCAAGGCTGGCCGCGTTGAGTGAGCGCGGTTGTTTTTCAAGAGTTATTGCCTGGATGCTATGGTACCTACTGTATAATTATTCCTAAACAACGATTATGCTCGGTGGCAATCAATTTGAATGGTAATGAGAGGTGGTACTCACTTCAAGTGACTAGAGTGAATTGATTTCCCACTGAAAAGCGCGGAAAAGAGGAACCGCACCCGCGGCCGTTTGTTCCGCATGCAAAAGGAGACGATGAAATATTTGTTTACCTTGAACCTAGGGTTGATCGGCCCGGCAACCAACACGGACCGACTTGGATTCACCAGAAGAAAACTGCTTTGTCATTCTCTGCCGTTTTCCATGGGTTCTGGTCGTTGGTGGAAAGATAAAACCGGACCATTTTGTATTCTGCGTTCACCTCTGCCCAGCACAGCCGCCTACGATCCTTTTCACCCGACGTCGTTTCTACCGGCACCTACTAGGATGTCGTTATACCGTGTGCTGGTCATGGTCGCGGTAGGCGGCGATCAAAGTCGACTCTCCGGTGCACTCTTCTTGGGCTGCGGGTTCCTGGAAAAACAAAATGAAAAGAAAAAAAAATGAAATGGAGAAGCAAGTCCGGATGGAAAGGTGTATATTGATTTATGTGCAAATGCGCATCCATTTAATCCCGTTCATAAATTGCTCTCTTGGAAGGTGGGCACGAAAAAAGGACCGCGTTTGGTGTGGACTTACATGAGGTAGATGGGGACGCAGGGTGTTTTAAGAGTCTTGAGGCATTTTTTACTCACCTTCACGGAAAGTGAGTTGGGTTGTATGTACAAAAGCCAGTTCGACGGTAAAAGAATGAATGATAATGAAAAAGGCGGTGGACGGCATGCTAACTAATGATTATTTGTTTGGGGACACCAGGTTAAATGAATAATGGCTTCAACGAATGACCGATAAATTCATGGGAAGAAAGAAAAAGCAAGGAAGGAAGTGTAGCTTTTTTGCAAACTGTCACACATTTTCTCGTTTCTGAGCTTGTTTCTGAGTAGATCGATTCGGCTGGCATAAATGAAACCAAACGGCTGATACTACGTGTTGTAGTTTAATGTATCACTGAGCAGGCCATGCCGTTAATAAAAGTTTATTACTTCTTCATCTGTCAAGCTGGATAGTTCCACATTCTTCATTACACCAACAAAGCTAGCCATGAAAATGTTTGACACTTCTCAGGTCATTTTGACAGACCACACACATGCACGAAAAAGTCAAATCAAATATTCTACTGTATCGAACTTGTTCCCATCCTTGTCATGCTCATGCTACATCTGTCAAAATGACCTGAGAATTGTCAGTCATCTTGAGGTTAGGTTCGTTGTTGTAATGAAGAACTGACGATGACCAAGAACCTACTCACTGAACAATAATTCTCGTGCAGATTAAAATCGAGAGAAATCTACTACACTCATATAAATTCGGAAGTGACAGATACGATGAAACCAACTGGAGAATCAAAAGAATCAGCAGAAGTTTCTACAGGATTTTCTACAGGAGTTTCATTAGGAACTAGTGCAGCAGTTTCCTCAGAGATTCGTCCAGGAGATTCTTTAGGAAATCCTCTAGAGCTTTAACAAGGGATTCCCTCCTGATATTCTGTTGGGATCGCTCAAGGAGATTCTGGGAGTTTCATCAAGAGTTCTTACAGGAATTCCTTATAGCTTCCCTCCTGGAATTTCTTCAAGAACCCCTCTTGAAATTCCTTCGGGGATTTCTCTTGGAATTACTTCGGGATCCCCATGAACATTTTTCAGATATTCTTTCAGGAGTTCTTTCAAGGATTGCTCCACAAGTTCCTTGGTAATCTCTCCAGGAGTTCACTCAGGGAGCTCTCTAATAGCTGACTCAGGGATGCCTCCAGGTGTTCATTAGGAATTCCTTCACAAGTTTTCTAAGATATTTCAACAGGAGTTCGGTCAGGTATCCTTCCAGAGTTTCATCAGAGATTCTTTCTGGAGGATTCATAAAAGCCTGCAGGAGATCCATCAAGAATTCCGTAAGAACTTTCTTCAGGAATTCTTTCAGAAGGTCTTCAGAAATGAGCTCCTGCAGGGCTTTCTTCTGAAGTTCCATTTGAAATTCCCACAGGAGTTCTTAGATAAACCAGCCAAAGAGTTCCTTTAGAGATTCTTGCAGTTCCTTTAGGGATTCTTGCAAATGTGTTCTTCAAAGATTTCTCCTGAGTTTTCTTCAGGGATTCGTACAGAAGTTCCTTCGGAAATCTCTCCACGAGTTTCTTCAGGGAATCTTATAAGATTATCCAAGGATATCTCCAAAAGGATCAAGGATTCCCACAGAAATTCTTCCAGGGATTCCTATATAAGAGTTCCTTCTAAGATTCCTTCAGGATATCCTGAGGGATTTCTCAAGAAGAATACCTCCTGCAAACCATTATACTTGGAAAGATCCCCTTTGAGAGATTCCGCTGAAAATACTAGGAGGATTTTGTCTGAAAATCCTTCGGAGATTCCACCAGAACCTGATATTCCGTCGTGGATTCTTCCTGGAATTCCTACGAGGGTTACTTATAGAATTCATTCTAAAATTTCTCCTGGTGATCCTTCGGGGATTCATCCTAAACTTCCTTCAAGGATTCCTCCTGAAATTCTGTCGTGGATTTTTCCTTAAGGATTTCCTCAGTATCCATAGAAGGATTCTCCCGGAATCCTAGGCAGGATTCTCCCGGAATCCTGGGCAGGATTCTCCCGGAATCCTGGGCAGGATTCTCCCGGAATCCTGGGAAGGATTCTCCCGGAATCCTGGGAAGGATTCTCCCGGAATCCTGGGAAGGATTCTCCCGGAATCCTGGGAAGGATTCTCCCGGAATCCTGGGAAGGATTCTCCCGGAATCCTGGGAAGGATTCTCCCGGAATCCTGGGAAGGATTCTCCCGGAATCCTGGGAAGGATTCTCCCGGAATCCTGGGAAGGATTCTCCCGGAATCCTGGGAAGGATTCTCCCGGAATCCTGGGAAGGATTCTCCCGGAATCCTGGGAAGGATTCTCCCGGAATCCTGGGAAGGATTCTCCCGGAATCCTGGGAAGGATTCTCCCGGAATCCTGGGAAGGATTCTCCCGGAATCCTGGGAAGGATTCTCCCGGAATCCTGGGAAGGATTCTCCCGGAATCCTGGGAAGGATTCTCCCAGAATCCTGGGAAGGATTCTCCCAGAATCCTGGGAAGGATTCTCCCGGAATCCTGGGAAGGATTCTCCCGGAATCCCTGGGAAGGATTCTCCCAGAATCCTGGGAAGGATTCTCCCAGAATCCTGGGAAGGATTCTCCCAGAATCCTGAGAAGGATTCTCCCAGAATCCTGGGAAGGATTCTCCCAGAATCCTGGGAAGGATTCTCCCAGAATCCTGGGAAGGATTCTCCCAGAATCCTGGGAAGGATTCTCCCAGAATCCTGGGAAGGATTCTCCCAGAATCCTGGGAAGGATTCTCCCAGAATCCTGGGAAGGATTCTCCCAGAATCCTGGGAAGGATTCTCCCAGAATCCTGGGAAGGATTCTCCCAGAATCCTGGGAAGGATTCTCCCAGAATCCTGGGAAGGATTCTCCCAGAATCCTGGGAAGGATTCTCCCAGAATCCTGGGAAGGATTCTCCCAGAATCCTGGGAAGGATTCTCCCAGAATCCTGGGAAGGATTCTCCCAGAATCCTGGGAAGGATTCTCCCAGAATCCTGGGAAGGATTCTCCCAGAATCCTGGGAAGGATTCTCCCAGGAATCCTGGGAAGGATTCTCCCAGAATCCTGGGAAGGATTCTCCCGGAATCCTGGGAAGGATTCTCCCGGAATCCTGGGAAGGATTCTCCCGGAATCCTGGGAAGGATTCTCCCGGAATCCTGGGAAGGATTCTCCCGGAATCCTGGGAAGGATTCTCCCGGAATCCTGGGAAGGATTCTCCCGGAATCCTGGGAAGGATTCTCCCCGGAATCCTGGGAAGGATTCTCCCGGAATCCTGGGAAGGATTCTCCCGGAATCCTGGGAAGGATTCTCCCGGAATCCTGGGAAGGATTCTCCCGGAATCCTGGGAAGGATTCTCCCGGAATCCTGGGAAGGATTCTCCCGGAATCCTGGGAAGGATTCTCCCGGAATCCTGGGAAGGATTCTCCCGGAATCCTGGGAAGGATTCTCCCCGGAATCCTGGGAAGGATTCTCCCGGAATCCTGGGAAGGATTCTCCCAGAATCCTGGGAAGGATTCTCCCGGAATCCTGGGAAGGATTCTCCCGGAATCCTGGGAAGGATTCTCCCAGAATCCTGGGAAGGATTCTCCCCAGAATCCTGGGAAGGATTCTCCCAGAATCCTGGGAAGGATTCTCCCAGAATCCTGGGAAGGATTCTCCCAGAATCCTGGGAAGGATTCTCCCAGAATCCTGGGAAGGATTCTCCCAGAATCCTGGGAAGGATTCTCCCAGAATCCTGGGAAGGATTCTCCCAGAATCCTGGGAAGGATTCTCCCAGAATCCTGGGAAGGATTCTCCCAGAATCCTGGGAAGGATTCTCCCAGAATCCTGGGAAGGATTCTCCCAGAATCCTGGGAAGGATTCTCCCAGAATCCTGGGAAGGATTCTCCCAGAATCCTGGGAAGGATTCTCCCAGAATCCTGGGAAGGATTCTCCCAGAATCCTGGGAAGGATTCTCCCAGAATCCTGGGAAGGATTCTCCCAGAATCCTGGGAAGGATTCTCCCAGAATCCTGGGAAGGATTCTCCCAGAATCCTGGGAAGGATTCTCCCAGAATCCTGGGAAGGATTCTCCCAGAATCCTGGGAAGGATTCTCCCAGAATCCTGGGAAGGAATCTCCCAGAATCCTGGGAAGGAATCTCCCAGAATCCTGGGAAGGAATCTCCCAGAATCCTGGGAAGGATTCTCCCAGAATCCTGGGAAGGATTCTCCCAGAATCCTGGGAAGGATTCTCCCAGAATCCTGGGAAGGATTCTCCCAGAATCCTGGGAAGGATTCTCCCAGAATCCTGGGAAGGATTCTCCCAGAATCCTGGAAGGATTCTCCCAGAATCCTGGGAAGGATTCTCCCAGAATCCTGGGAAGGATTCTCCCAGAATCCTGGGAAGGATTCTCCCAGAATCCTGGGAAGGATTCTCCCAGAATCCTGGGAAGGATTCTCCCAGAATCCTGGGAAGGATTCTCCCAGAATCCTGGGAAGGATTCTCCCAGAATCCTGGGAAGGATTCTCCCCAGAATCCTGGGAAGGATTCTCCCAGAATCCTGGGAAGGATTCTCCCAGAATCCTGGGAAGGATTCTCCCAGAATCCTGGGAAGGATTCTCCCCAGAATCCTGGGAAGGATTCTCCCAGAATCCTGGGAAGGATTCTCCCAGAATCCTGGGAAGGATTCTCCCAGAATCCTGGGAAGGATTCTCCCAGAATCCTGGGAAGGATCTCCCGGAATCCTGGGAAGGATTCTCCCGGAATCCTGGGAAGGATTCTCCCGGAATCCTGGGAAGGATCTCCCGGAATCCTGGGAAGGATTCTCCCGGAATCCTGGGAAGGATTCTCCCGGAATCCTGGGAAGGATTCTCCCGGAATCCTGGGAAGGATTCTCCCGGAATCCTGGGAAGGATTCGCTCTCCCGGAATCCTGGGAAGGATTCTCCCGGAATCCTGGGAAGGATTCTCCCGGAATCCTGGGAAGGATTCTCCCGGAATCCTGGGAAGGATTCTCCCGGAATCCTGGGAAGGATTCTCCCGGAATCCTGGGAAGGATTCTCCCGGAATCCTGGGAAGGGATTCTCCCGGAATCCTGGGAAGGATTCTCCCGGAAATCCTGGGAAGGATTCTCCCGGAATCCTGGGAA
>NC_085136.1:6163716-6209851 GCF_035046485.1 Aedes albopictus | reverse complement strand
GTAAGTATATAATGTAGTGAGGTGTATTGTACCAAAATGAAATAAGGTGTCAATTAGATACATAGTTAGAATGAAAATAATAGTTATTTATGCAACGAGTTGCAAAAAGAAGATTTTTTCAGCACGAGTCGTACATTCGATTCGAATAAATTCGAAGAGTGCTGAAAAAATCGAGTTTTGCAACGAGTTGCACACAACGTTTTTTTTTTTGCAATTGCAAAATGCATTCGATCACGTTATTGCGATTGATGCGAATACGACTCCAAAGTAATAAATCAAAGACATACATACCTCGATCACTTGGGTTAAGGCCTTTTCTTGTGTCATCACAAAATGGCTTCTTCAGAATCATCATCCAAATTCAACTTTACACAGTATTGCACTAATACATTTACGTAAGAAAATCGACGCTTACCTTTTCTCTAAAATTCTCCACTTCACGCAAGATATTTTGAAAAGAAATATAGAACACACTATTCCAATTAAAATTCTCTTTCGAACTATCTATACCACAAAGAAATATTTTCCCTCAAACTTGAAAATTATTCAAATTTGTCTCAACCGCACCAAGAGTTCGATGGCAATGTTTACCACCCACCCCAGTACAACGACGACGCCAGCAGCGCGACGCGACGGTGCCGTCCGGCGCACAATCATCGATCATTGAACGCAGTGATGTCGATCTTGCGGGCCAATTCATCAATAAAATCAATCAAAATCATTGAAATGGTCAACTCAAATTTATCGATTATACGTCGTAAAATCAAAAACTATTCTTCGAATGATTATTGTTGTACTTTGAATCAAATATGATAATAATAAAAGCAAATAATTTTTATTTGTGAAATCTCCTCCGCTCTGTCCGCCAACACTGCTGCTGCTTGCAAACATCAACAGCGGAAGAACAGACTAATGGTCATAAGCACCAACGTAGTTGACACGAGATTTAATCTCGATTTAAAAAAATCCAGATTAATTTTTAATACTCCATTCGGTAAGCATCAACGAGCTTCAAGAGAGGATTTAACAAAGGAAGCACGCAGCCATCCTCTCTCTCGTGATAGTCCAGCTCGCAGAAATGTCAATTCCAATCAGCAGGTGTTTATTTACTCTATTTTCATCCAAACAAGTTTGTTCTTCCTGCGTGATGGACCGTGATCGACAGCCGGTGCTAGAGCTTATCGTTACCTTCGCCTTGAACGCGGGAGTCCACCTGGCCGTTCCAGTCCTCCGAAGACTTCTGGTCGGCCGACGCTCCGCTGTTAATTTGCAGATGTTTGCTGCTGCTGTTGTCGTTGGAAAAGACCCGGATGTTCAGCGTGAAATTGTGTTTTGACTGGAGCACCCGCACCACAGTAGTAAAGTGCCCCACACAATGCATACGTTTGCGTGTGCGTGACAGTAGTTTGACACATTTCCCATGGGAAAACTGTCAAAAAAACGCAAACCTCGACGGAACGGACGCTATGTGCTCCAGGCTTAAGGTGGAATGATGAACTCCTTCTTGGTTGCGGTTCCGTTGGAGGTTGTCCTGAATGTTTACGTTGAGATTGATCAAACTGGATGTGGGGTAGGACTTTCCGGACGTCCCTTCGGGGGTGCTCGCCGGTGCCCTCCGATTCCTTTGCTTAAATTTGTCTGTGGCGGGAATTGCGCGATGAGCGTTGGATACATCTCGCAGTATCGATGATCAGTGGGCATTATCCTTGGCATTATCAAACTGCGCTGTCAGTTTTCCGAATCAAAAATAATGTCAAGATTCCAGATGCTCCCAGAATTCCGAATCTCAAACATAGGTTTTAGCAGGAATGAACGTTTGATGCAGCTTGTATTTTGCCAACAGAAAAGCAGCAGGACCCGCGTAGCCTCTTCGATTGGGAGTGTAAGCAACACATTTCACTCGGGATTCCTTGAGATGCTCTTTCCCTGATTTTTATCCATTACTTTGGTAGATCACACTTCCGGGGGTCTTGTATTAGTTTTCTGGGTAATCTTGCCTGAAATCACTACACAGAATTCGTTCCGAAATTCCTCCTTGTTCTTCGAGGGATTACAAAATTTCACATACATTATTGCTTCTTGCTTTGCTTTTAAGATTACCGCGCAAATGTTCAATCGTCTTAAATATTTGTTCACATGTCAAACACCAAAGAAAATAGCAAGTATACAAACCGATTATCCCATGCACCACCCAAAAAGTGTAACCGACGCTTAAAATTGCTAGCAGCGAAACGAACCAATGTATGCTGAAACTGGTAGGAACATATTGTGGTGTGACAAAAAATTTCTGCAGGGGGTCGAATACGGTGCAAAAAAAGCAATATTTTTGTGAAATTTTCTACAGAAGGTTTCTCTAGCAGAAACTCATTTTGTGGGTTAAAATTTCTGTTATATTCCTTTCGCAAATCCCTAACTGCATTCATCCACGAACACCTCCTGGAATTTGTCGAGTTCACTCCAGATTACGTGCACTTTCGGATGCTGCAGAAATTCCGAATACCTCGCACTCAAGTAACGAACAGCGATTTTCATTCACTCCGCTCTCCGATGTGGTTACACTTCTACTGCCCAAGCTAGCGTTTGCTGCGGCTGCGGCACCTCGCTAGCTCTCTCGTTTTCTCATGTTTATTGTTCTACCTCTTCTAAAGGCATTTTTATCAAGGGGTACATCCATAGTGTTTATATACTCTACAGAATTCATGAACAATTCCTCAAGAATTTCCTCCGAAAAACCTTCAAAAATTTCTTCAGAACTCGTTTTGGGAATACCTCTTGAAAGTCCTCAGGTAATATGTACCTGAATTCCTGAATTTCGAAAAATTCTTCAAAAATTCCTCCGGTTATTCCTCAGAAATTCTACCGGGGATCCCTCAAGTTACTCATCGAGGAATTAATCCAGAAATTGCTCCGGGAATTTGTCAAGAAATTACTCCGGAGATTTCTCCATAAATTTCTCAGGGAATACCGCCAGAAAAAAACATCTCGGAACACCCCCAGAAATTGCTCTGGAAATTCCTACAGAAATTTCTTCGTGAATTCCTGCAGAAATTTCTTCAGGAATTTCTCCACAAATTTTTCGGAAATTCTTTAGGGAATTCTTCCAGGAATTCCTCCGGGAATACTTCCAGGAAGTCCATGAGGAAATAATTCAGGAATTCCTTCGGTAAGTCATCAAGATATTGTTCCTGGAATTTTTCTTGAAGTTCCTCCGAGAGTACCCACAGAAACTCCTCCGCGAGGTCCTCTACCGGGCATTCCTCCAAAAGTCAGAAATCCGTCCAGAAATTTCTGCAGAAATGTTCCTCAATGAATTCCTACAGAAACTGCTCCAAAAATTCCTCCTGGAACTGCTTCATAAACTCTTCTGGTAACACCTCCGGTAACTCCCCCGGAAACTTCTCCGGGAATCGCTCCAGAAACTCTTCTAGATATTTCTTCGGTAATCTCCAGAAATTCCGGGGGTTTTTCCGGACATTCTTCCAAAAAATCCCTTGAGAACACCTACAGATATTCCTCTGGGAATTCTTCCAGGAACTTCCTCGGGAAGTCCACCAAAAATTCCTCCAGGAACTCCTCAAGAAATTCCTACGGGAATTTCTCTAGACAATTTTCCGTTTACGCTTCCAAAAATTACTGAAGGAATTCCTCGAGAAGTTACTCGGAGAATTCCTCCAGAAATTCCTTTGGGAATTCCTCCAGAATTTCTTCAACATTTTTTTGGGAGTTCCATCAGAAATTCCTCTTGGAACGTTGCAGAAGTTCCTCTTGAAATTTTTCAGGAATTCCTTCGGAAATCCCTTCAGAAAATTCTGCGAGAACTCCTCTAGAAATTTCTACGAAAATTTCTCCAGAACTTCTTCAGGGTTCTTTTACTAATTAGCCTCAAAATTCTTCAAAAATTCCTCAAGGAAGTCCTCTGAGAATTCCTCTAGGACTTCCTCTTGGAATTCACTCATTAATTCTTCCGAAAATTCTTCCGCGAATTCCTCAAGCGATTGATTCAGGAATTCATCCATTTTTTTTTTCTAGAAATTCATTTAACAATCCCTCCATAAATCCCTCCGGGAATTCATATAGAAATTCATCCAGAAAATTCTCTGGGAATTTGTCCAATAATTTCTTCGGAAAATTCTCCGGGAGTTCCGCCAGAAATTTGTCTTACCTTGTCATTTGTCATCCTTATATTCACTCGAAAATTTCCCAAAAAGTGCCCAGCTAAATGTCCTCAGAGTAACCTCAAATAATTCCCTCAAGGAATCCTCATTAATTTCCTCATAACTCCCAACATTCCCACACAAAAACCTCAGAAAAGTTACCTCAGAGATCCCTCAAGAAATTTCCATAGAGAATTCTCAAGGAATTCACATAGAGATTACTCAGAAATTTGCTTAGGATTCCTAAAGGAATAACCTCAGAGCATCATCCGGAGGAATCCCTGAGGAATTCCTGGGGGACTCCCCGCAGAAATGCCTGGAGGAATCCCCGGAGGGATTCCTGGTGAAATCCTCGGAGGAATTCCTGGTGAAATCCTCGAAGGAATTCCTGGTGGAATCCTCGGAGGAATTCCTGGAGGAATCCCCGGAAGAATTCCTGGAGGAATCCTCGGAAAAAATCCTAGAGGAATGCCCAGACGAATTCCTGGAGGAATCTCCGAAAAAATTCCTGGAGTTTCTCCAGGAATTTCTCCGGGAATTCCTCCAGGAATTTCTTCGGGAATATTCCTCCAGGAATTCCTTCGGGGGTTCCTCAAGCAATTTCTTCAAGGATTCCTCCAGGAATTCTTCCGGGAATTCGTCCAGGGATTCCTCCGAGGTTTCCTCCTCGGAATTCTTTCAGGGATTACTCCAGGAATTTCTTCGGGGATTCCTCCAGGAATTCATTTGAGGATTCTGTGTGGAAATGTTTTGAGTTATCCCTGAGGGAAATTATTCAGGATTCCCTGAGGAAATTACTTGAGGTTTCTCTGAGGAAATTCCACTGGACATTTCCTGGGGAATTTTTGGATGAATATATGAATGAATTCTAGGAAGAATTTCTATATAAACTCCCAGAGGAATTAATGAAGGGATTTTTTGATGAATTTCTAGAAGAAATTTTGGATGAATTCCTGGATATATCGCTTGAGGAATTCGTTCGGATGAATTTCTGCGTGAATTCCAAGAAGAGTTTCTAGAGGAATTCTCAGACGTCTTTCTTGAGGAAGTTTTTGAAGAATTCCGAGACGAATAAGTGGAAGAATGCCCTGAGGAAGTTCTGGAGAAATTCTCGAAGAATTTTCTGAAGGGATTTCCGAAGGAATTTCTGCAATATTTCAAGGGGAACTTCTGCAAAGTTCTCAGAGGAATTTCTGAAGGAACTCCCAAAGTATTCCTGGAAGAATGCTCGGAGGAATTTCTGGAAATCCCCGGAAGAATACCTAGAGGAATCCGCGAAGGAATTTCTGGAGGAGTATTCTCGAAGAAAGGAAGATTCCCGAAGAAATTCCTTATGGAAGTCCCGATGAAGTTCGTGAAGGAATGCCCGAACAAAATCAATCCTGGAGGAATCTCAGGAGGAATTCCTGGAGGAATCTCCGAGAGAATTCCAGGAGGAATCTGCAAAGGATTTTCAGGAGGAATCTCCGAGGAAATTCCTGGAGGAATCTCCGAGGGAATTCTTGGAGGAATCTCCGAGGGCATTCCTGGAGGAATCTCCAAGGGAATTCCAGGAGGAATCTGCAAAGGAATTCCAGGAGGAATCTCCGAGGGAATTCCTGGAGGAATCTCCGAGGGAATTCCTGAAGAAGCTTCGAGGGAATTCCTGGAGAAATCTCCGAGAGAATTCCTGAAGGAATCTCCGAGGGAATTCCTAGAGGAATCTCCGAGGGAATTCCTGGTGAAATCTCCGACGGAATTCCTGGATGAATCTCCGAGGGAATTCCAGGAGGAACCTCCGAGGGAATTCCTGGAGGAATATGCAAAGGAATTCCTGGAGGAATCTCCGAGGAAATTTTTGGAGAAATCTCCGAAGGAATTCCAGGAGGAATCTCCTGGAAAAATTGCTGAGATAATTCTGAGAGAATTCCTTTTAAATTTTTTTATGAAAATCTTGAAGAAATACATAGGAAAAATATTTGAGGAATTTCTGGAGAAATTCATGGGGAATTCCTTGAAGGAATTACTGCGAGAATTCTGTTTTTAAACCTGGTGAAATTCCTGGAAGACACTCGAGGAATTTTTGAAGAACTTCTGAGGAAATTCTTGGAGAAATTCCTAGGAAATGTTGTGGAGAAATTCATGAAGAAATTTGTAAAGAATTTCTGAAATAATTCCTAAAGGATTTCCTGAATGAATCCCCGGTAAAAAATGTGGTGGAATTCTTGTGGAAATTTCTCGGGTAATTTAAGGAAAATTTCTGGAGAAGTTTGTGAATAAATTTCTATGGGAAATTCCCGAATCTATGTGGAATTTCTGGGGAAATTTATGGAGTATTTCCTGGATAAATTTCCTAAAGAGTTCCTGGGAAACATATGAAGAAATTCTTGGAGGAAAATTGGGGAAACTTATGAAGAAAATCCTTGGAAAATTTCTGGTGGAGTTCTTGGAACAAAATCCTAGAGCAATCATGAGGAAATTGATGAAACATTTTTTGTCAAAATTCGTGGAGGAATTCCTGGGAAAATTACTGAGAGTATTCCATCTGAAATTCCTAATGGAAATCCTGGAGGAAATCGTACAGTGATTACTGAAAAAATGACTGAAGAAATTTCATGGAAAATTCCTCAAAGAATTTCAGTGAAAATTTCTGAAAGAAATCTTGGGAAAATTTCAGGCACATTTTTAGAAATAAATCCGGTGGAAATTTCTGAATGATTCTCTCTATTTAGACGTTCTTGTGGGGATTTTTGGGGAAATCTTTGACTATTTTCTTAGGAAATTTCTGAAAATTCGTGTAGGAATCTCGGAAGAACTCTTCTGGAAATATTCCCAAAGAAATCCCTGCAAAATTTCTTACATGTATTTTTGAAAAACTTTCTGAAAGAATTCCTGGGAAATCTCAGAGAGAATTTCTTTTGAAATTCCCAATAGAAATCATGAGGAAATTGCTGCGGAAATTTTTGACGAAATTGTTGAAGAAATTCTTGGAGTAAGTTTTTGTGAAAATTCCAAGGGAAATTATCAGAGGATCTCCTGAATAAATTTTCGTGAAACAAAAATAATAAAATTCCTTTGGGTATTCAGGAAGAGATCCCTAAGAAATTTATGAAAGAGTTTATAAGGTTATTTCTTGAAGAATTCTTGAGGGCATTTCCTATTAGAAATCCTTGGGAAATCTTTGAAGAAATGTTGAAGGGATTCCTGGGAAATTTCCGGCAGAATTCCTAAAAAAAATATTTGGAAGAGCTTCTGGGTAATTTTTTGAAAGAAACCCTGGAGAAATTCCTGGAGGAATCTGTGGAGAATTCTTGAAGGTATTTCTGGGAAAATTCCTAGAGGAATCCCTGGAAAATTTCCTGGAGGAATTACTTCAAAACTTCCGGATATAATTCCTGGGTAAAATCAGAAAGAATTCGTTTTCAAACTAATGATGGAAATTTCTGTGAATTTTTTTAGACGAATAACGGAGAAAATTTTTGAGTTTCTGGGAATATTACTGAAGCAATTTTTGGGGAAATTGCTAGAGAAGTTCCTGGAGATATTTTTTGAAGATATTTTGAGGAAATTCCTGTAAAAACACCTGGACACATTTTCTAATGGATATCCAGGCGAAATGACTGCAGGAATCTTTGAAGAATACTTGAAGTCATTCCTCAAAACTAAGGACTTCCACAAAAAATTCCTGCATGAATCCAAGAAGAAACCCCTGAAGAGTTCCTAGAGAAATCCTAGATATATTTTCTGGAGGAATAATAAATGAAACATCATGGAGGAATATTACCGTTTTAATTTGAAATTCTTGGAGAAATGGCAGAAGCAATTTAGTATACAAATCCTTAATTGAAACCCCTGGAGGAAAAAAAAATGTTGAAGGAATCCCGAGAGAATTGTCTCGACAAATTTCAGAAGAATCATTGGATTGCATATAATATACAAGGAAAGATTCCCAATAAAACTTCTCGAATAACACTTTGATAAAACCAGAATTTCTTTAGAATATCATTACCGGCACAATACTGGGTCAAATTAAAAAAATGAATCGTGTGCAGCTCTGCCGAGCTAAACCATCATTGGTTCACCAAGCTGCGGCCCTTCAACTTTCGAGTAAACTGTGTGTCTGCGGTGGGCAAGCAACTTTTCCAGCACACAGCGAAACGCTTTGCAGCCGCTGTTGTAGAAATCGCCTACCCAACGGGAAAGATTTACCACGGCGCGGAACTATTCTCAAAAACCTGATGCGGCTGGGGCGATTTACAAAAGTCGCGGACACTGCAGATCTGTGATGCTTTTTTCATTTGGTTTGTTGATCTTCTGTTTGACGTTTCCCTACATAGCATGCGAGTCAGTTTACTCCCGTACGCAGCCAGTTCTTGTAAATCCGAGATTTATTTTTAGTGCGCCGAAATCGGCGTACTAAAGATAAATCTCGGATTAAAATCAAGGATAATACCGTTTGATGCTTAAGAAAATCGAGGATAATACGAGATTGGCGTCTAAGACGCTGTGGAGCTTACCGCCATTAGTGCGACGATTTCGGCGCACTAAAAATAAATCTCGAATTTACAAGAACTGGCTGCGTGTGGAACTAAATTGGCACGCCTGCTACGCAATCATGTTGGGAAAACGTCAGAGCATAATAATCAAAACAAACGGAGGAACAAACTGCAGTTTTTGGGGCGGGAGTGAAGCTGAAGTTAATTTTTAACCGCAAAAATGCATTTTCCTAGGCAAGACTGGTGCAACTATGATAATTTACGAAGGCAATCCAAATGGACTCGTGGCAATGTTGGAATGTTACTGCATTACACGATCTTTTGCCGCTTGAATTGGCGGAGCAACGGAACAAAACTTGTGTATAACCTAGTCTTGAAACATCGACATGGAGACCTCCATCTGTGGCTTGCCGGATGGGCATTTGCTTCTTATTCTTCTTGGCGTAACGTACCCACTGCATTGGGACAAAGCTTGCATCTAGTAAAAGTTCAACCAAGAATCAGGGGTTATTTTTCGGGATGCTTCCAGTATTTCTATGAATTTCCCTCCTGTTTCTTTTCAAAGGTACTTCCAGAAATACCTTCTAGGATTTCCGCAGGAATTTCTACGGAGGTTCTTCCAGGAATTCCCTCAAAAACTCCAGAAATTTTCTCATGGTTTACTCCAAGAACACCTGCGGGAATTTCGTCGTAGATTAAAACAAGATATTTTTACGGATTCTCCGGGATTCCTGCAGCAATTCTTCCACGAATTGCTTCAGCGATGCGTCCAGGAATTTCATCGCGCATGCTCCAAGAGATTTTCCCACAGGGTTTTGTTTTCGTTTGTTTTTTTTGATCTGCAGGTATCGTCGAGGATTCTTCGTAGTATTACCACAGAGAACAGACGTCTATCTTTGCATTCATCCTTGTGTAAAACTTTGTAACGGTCGTATCAGAGTATGTGGTTATGCTCCCGTTGCGTGGCGCTAGCGTCTCATCACTTACATTGTTATGTTGTCATTTTTGTTTCCAGTGCTCGCCGGTTTTGGCCGTTTGGCGCTCGTGTCGCTTTGTGGGCTAGTGTATTTTAACGATGAACACTGCCATCGTGGGGTCAAATCGACTTTATATGTGGGGCAGTCTCCGTTGGTGGCGTTGAGGTACATTTAAATCCTTTACACACGATTTCGACGTATTTTTGTTCGAGCTTAAATGTCTGTTCTCTGTGGTTATATTTCCATGAAACTACAATAATGTTTAATGTTTATTTGAGGGCTTCACCTTTTATGTTTGTTATTCCATCCCTGAGATATACGTGATTTTGTCCGTCCGGATTCTAAGTGGACAATGCCTTACACCTAAAAAAAATAAACCTTTTATCTGCCTGCGTATTCCCACCGCATGGATAGTGCTGAGGTATGAATTTGAACAATCGTGACTGATCGTTCCCCAGTATTTAGTCCCCTGTAAATAGTATTTCACGATGTGCTTTAAATCGTTATTAACAAATAAAAATGTCCACCCAAATGGCACCCGGCATTCGAAAGATATACTATTCTAGTATCTTCTCTGAAAATTTGAAAATGTTTCATCGAAGGAAACTAATGTTTTTTGTGATTTGAAGATTTTGAGCCATTTCTATAGGATTTTCTTATATGAGTTTATTATGTACGCACGGTGTGCCTGATACAACTATATCCAAATAAAAATGTATTCCAAACTAACACCGGGCATTCGAAAAATATACTATTCTAGTATCTCCTCCGAAAATTTGAAAATGTTTTATCGAGGGAAACTAAAGTTTTTATTCTTTGAAGATTTTCCTCTATTTTCATAAAATTAGCTCATATATGGCAATAATGTCATACGGTGCTCTTCATATCATAAACAAATAAAAATACTGCTCAACAAAATTTAAAAAAAAACTTCGTATTATGAGATGAGAAAAAAACAGGGTTTTGGAACCCTAGAAGTGTCATAGTGAAAAAATTTTCGAAAAATATTGGAACGGGACTTCACAGTTCAAGGCCGAAGTTTGAGTTGAGAACTTGGGGTGTTCAATTGATATACGCATTAGAGTTTCTAGGGTCCGAAACCCCAATTATTTTTTGTTTCTCATCCCATAACGCGAACTAGTGTTGAACGGTGTCATGAGTTTCACAAATTCCAAAAGTACAATAAATATTCAAGAGACTTCTCTGACAATTTGGCAACATTTCATTGACAGAAATGTCAATTACACAGCTAATCGCCTTCGGAAATTGTTACCGAAATCTCAACCGCTGAGCGTTCGGTAATGTGTTTTTAACGAAATTCTGTAAAAAAATACCAAATTTCGGTAAAATGTTATCGTTTAGCTGTCAAACTCTAATGAATTCCGGTAAAAGTTGCTACTTTAACCGTTTTTTTCCTGTAAAGCAAACTTAATGGTTGAGACTTCGGTAAAACATCACCGAAGTCGGTGTTTTTTTAACTGTGTACCGCAGTTTGAGAATCTAAATAATATTTCATAGTTCTACCTGCTACTCGAATACAAATAAAAATGTGGCACGCCGTGAGCGTTACATAAACTTTCTAAGAGTTTGGCACCGATTTTTGTTTTTATGCAAGTTATTAATATGTTGGTATCTTGTCGGTTTTGAGAATTTGAGAACGTTTCATGGTGTAACGAGAGTTAAAGTGCCCAAGCTTTTGGTATTGCTAGGAAGCTTTGTAAATCGTTGGTATAATGTTTAAGTAAGATATCGAAGCTTTTAAAGCAAACCTAAATGCTAATCGTTTTACCAGCCAGCTTGTACATATATGTCATGTTACTAACGTGTCTTCCGTGAATCTAGAAATTTTAAATTTGAATGATCATCAGTAACAACAATTTTAAGCTTTGATTTCAATTTCATTGGAGATATTCATACTATCGCTTTATCTATGAAACCCTACTGAGTTTTGTAACAGTATCGCAAAAAATGTGATGTAACAAGCTTGGTGGTCTAGTGGCTACCGCTTCTGATTCATATGCAGAAGGTCCTGGGTTCAATCCCTGGCTCGTCACTTTCCTCCTTCTTTGTATCTTTCTATCTACTTTCTCTCTCTCTCTCTCTCTCTCCTTCATATACATCTCATGTATATTCGTATGTTCGTAGCGATCGCTAGAACCAGAAACGGATTGAAAAAAAGCCGTTTCCCTTCCTTCCAACTTTCGTCATAGCACAGTGACAATCTATCATATAACGCCTCCTTTAAGTTATGCAACCAAGCGGACTGTGCCGCTTCACAGTAATCTTCACACAATCTATCGCTTTACGCCTGTCACCCTTGCACCAATTAGACCTGTGCGCCGCCGCGCCACGCCGCCGCGCCACGCCGCCGCCGCCGACACTTTTTGTCTCACGCCGACGCCGACCGAGGTATCGGCGGCGCGCCATACGGCGCTGTTTGTCACGCCGCCGATTTTCATTTTTCACGCCGGTGATCAGTGCACGAACAAAATTAAGTCAATTTAAAATTGAGATAAAAAAATCTCACGTTCACTATCATAAAAGTTTGATTACAATAACTGATTTCTCAACTCTTAGAACACACATTCACATCTCTCCAGAAGTTTTTTCTTCCAGAAGGATTCAGTGATGCCTCCAGGAGATCCTCCTAGGATTCCTCCAGAAAATTCTACAGAGATGCCTCCAGGATGATTTTTTTAGAAGAATTCTCAGGAAGATCTCGACAGAAGTAACCTCAGAAATACATTTAGAGAAGTCAGAGATTAGTCTGAGAGTTCCTTCATGGATTCCTTCAGAAGTTCCTTCAGGAGTTCCTACAGGAGTTTCTTTGGGAACTAGTCCAGTAGTTTCCACAGAGATTCCTCCAGGAGATCCTTCAGAAATTCCTGGAATTTGTTCAAGAATCCCTCCTGAAATTTCTTCGGAGATTCCTCTTGTAAATACTTCGGGATGCCTAGAGATTTTTTTTTCAAAGATTCTTTCAGGAGTTCTTTTAAGGATTGCTCCACAAGTTCCTTCGGTGATCTCTCAGGGATCTCCCTCATAGCTCCAGGAGGATTCAGGGATGCCTCCAGTTGTTTACTAGGAATTATTTCAGAAGTTCCCTAAGCTAATTCAACGGGAGTTCGTTCATGTATCCATCCAGAAGTCCCTTTAAAGATTTTTTAGGAGGATTCATAAATGTCACCTGGGGATCCATCAAGATTCCCGTGAGAAGTTTCTTCATAAGTTCCTGCAGGAGGTTTTTAGAAATTAGTCTAGGAGTTCCTGACGGGATTCCTTTTGCAGTAAATATCAACAGGAGTTCTTTCCAGAAATTCCAGATTTCTCCAGGAGTTTCAGGGATTCTTGCAGATGTTTCTTCAGAGATCCCTCCTGGATTTCTTCAGGGATTCCTACAGAAGTTCCTTCAGAGAATCTTATACGAAGATCCAAGGACATCTCCAGGGGAATTCAGGGATTACCCCAGAAGTTTATTCAGGGATTCATGTATAAGAGTTCCTTCCAATATTACTTCAGGATTCCTTAGGGGATTTCGCGAGAAGTTCCATTAGTAAATCTTCCAGGGATCGCTCTTAGGGTTCCTTCAGATTGTAGGTTGAGATTGAGATTTTTCCAGGAAGACTCACGGATGCCTCTAGGAATTACATCAGAGATTTCTCCAGAAGCTCAATCAGAAATTCCTACAGGAGTTACCTTAGGGAATCTTGTAGGAGTTTCTTCATTAATTCCCTTAGGGTTATAACTACACAGCAAACAATTTCTTGTGATATCACATCATTTTCGCTGCACATCAGTCGCGTCGTAAAAGTGATGTAAACAATTACATCATTTTCATGCAACAAATAAGCCGCCGCAGCTTGAGAGTGGGTCTAGCAATCGCTAGAACCGGATCTATAGATGAATCATATATAAGTAAAATATTGGCATGGATTCGTACACTGATCCGTTGATTGTGAGGCATATCTTTTAACTCTCAGCTATTTCACCGAGATAGAAGGAAGGTGATAAATATGATACTGTTTCTAGATATCTGCTGGAATGGATTTGTTGATACTTTCCGGTGCCAACCAGGGTGTGCATGGTGAGTGTGATAATTGTTGAGAAACGATGTAACCGAGTGAAATTACGTTTGAAAATGAATACATCACCAGAAATTACGCGCCTGGATATTACAAAATTATTTGCTGTGTAGGCATATCTCCAGGATATTCTTGAGGGATCTTTCATGGAGTTTCCACAAGAATCCTTCAAGGATTTCCTTCTTTAGAGGAATTCCTTAGAGAATACCTCCTGTAAATCCTTCCCTCTACCCGGAAAGATTCGCTGAAAATCCTTCGAAGATTCCGCCTGGAAATCCTTTGGATATTTCTACCAGAATACTTTCAAGCATTCTCCTGAAATCCCTGCAAGGATTTCTCCTGCAATTTTTTCGGAGATTCCTCCTGGACTTCCTTCAGTGGTACCCCTGGACTTCCTTCGAGGATTCCACCTGGCCTTTTTTCTGGAATTCATTCGGGGATTCCTCTTGGAATTCCTCCGGAAATTCTTCCTAAATTTTCCTTCGGGGTTTCCTCCTAGACTTCCTTCGTGGATTCCTCCGGCAATTCTTTGGGAGATTTCTTCTAATATTCCGTAAATTTTCTTTGGTGATTCCTCTTAAAATTCCTTCGGAGATTCCACCTGGATTTCTGATGGAGTTCCTCCTGAAATTTCTTCGGGGTTTCTTCCTGGAATTTCTTTGATGGTTACTCTTAGAATCCCTTCGGAGATTCCTTCTGGATTGGTTCAGGTATTCCTCATGGAATTCCTTCAGGAGCCTTTCTGAAATTCCTTAGGGGTTTTCTTCTGGAATTGCTTCATTGATTTCTCCTAGAATTCCTTCGGGGATTCCTCCAGAAAATGCTTCGAGTATTCCGCTTGGAAATGCTTCGAAAATTCCTCCCAGATTTTCTGCAGGCGCTCCTCCTGCGATTTCTGCAGGGATTTCTCCTGTATTTTCTTCGGGGATTTCTCCTAGAATTCCTTCAGGAATTCTTTCAGGGATTCCTTCGGGTATTCCTGCTTCAGGGATTTCTCCTGCGCTTCCCTCGGGGACTCCTACTGAAATTCCTTCAGGGATTCCTCCTGGATTTCATTCGAAGATTCCTCCTTAAAACCCTTCGGGGATTCTTCCTAGAATTTCTTCGAGGATTTCTTCTGGAATTCTTTTGGGAATTCCTCCGGAACTTTCTTCGAGGATTCCTTTTGAAATTTCTTCGGGAATTCCTCCTAATATTCTGTCGGGGATTCCTCCTGAAACTTCTACGAGAGCTTCTCTTAGAATTTCTTCGGAGATTCTTCCTAGAATTATTTCGGTTTTCCCCTTGGAATTCCTGCGGGAACTCCTCCTAGAATTATATCAGGGGTTTCTCATTGAATTCCTATGAGGGTTCCTACGAGTATTCCACCTGGATATATTTCGATGATTCCTCGTAGAAATACTTTGAGGATTTCTTCTCGATTTTTTTAAAATCTGATTTTTCTTTGGGGATACCTCCTGGATTTCCTTCATTAAAACCTTCTGGGATTTTTCGGGGATTTCTCTTGATATTCCGTTGTGGATTCCTCCGGGGTTTCCTTCTGGAATTACTCCAGGATTCCTTCTGGAATTCTTTTGGTATTTCCTTCTTTAATTTCTTCAGTGATTTCTCCTAAAATTCCTTCGGAAATTTTTCCTGGTATTTGTCGATTCTTCCTTCTTGAATGTCTTTGGAGATTCCTTCTGGACTTCCTATGGGGATTCTTCTTAGAATTCCTCCGGGGTTCCACTTTGAAGAATCCGTTTGTAATTCCTCCCGGAATTCCTTCGGAGGTGCCCTCTTGGATTCATGTAAGGATTTCTCCTGTAATTTCTTCGGGGATTCCCTCGAGGGTTCCTCGTAAAATTCATTGCAAGGTTTCCTCCTGGAATGCCTTCGGTGATTCTTCTCAAAATTCCATCGAGAAGTTCTCCTGAAATTCTGTCGGGGATTTCTCTTGGAATTTCTTTGGAGATTCTTCCTATAGTAATTTCGGGGATTCCTCTTAAAATTCCTTCAGGGGTTTCTCTTGAGGGGTTCTTCCTTCGAGGATTCTTCTTAAAATTCCTTAGGAATTCCCTCTTGGGATTCCTTTGGTGATTTCTCTTTGAATTTCTTCGAAGATTCCTCCTGGAATTCTTTCGGGGATCCTGAGTCGGAAATTCCTCTTAGTATTCTCTCAAGAATTTCTCCTGGAATTCCTTCTCGCTATTTTTCGTTGATTCCTCCTAGAAATCCACTGGGGATTCCTCTCGAATTTCTTTTGAAATTCCCGCTGGGATTCCGTAGGAGAATACTCTTGGAATTCCTTTGGAAATACTTGCTGTAATTCCCTTGGGATTCCTGCTTGAATTAATTTGGGGAATCTTCCTGGATTTCCTTCTGAAGTTCCTCGAATACTTCAATCAGGGATTTGTTCAGAATTTTCTGCAGGAATCTCTCAAAGAGCCACATATTCCTGCAGAAGATTCTTCAGGGTTTCAAACAGCAATTTCTGCAGAGATTAGTTCAGAATTTTCTTCATGGATTGCTTCAGGAGTTTCTTTCAGGCTCCTCCTAGGATTCCTTAGTGTGAATAGTGTGACCTTATTATCAAGTTTGATTGCTTCTGATGGTTCTGAGGCAACCAAACAAAATAAATTTGGATACCGGTAATGTTTCAATATTCCTTTCCAATTATAAATATTTGTTATCCATAACCACGAAACAGCCGCGAGTACTACGGCTCCCCAAACTATTAATATTATGGCTGTTGACAATTTGAAAAATGTAAACAACGTAAAAACAAAAATGTATTATACATTTTATTTAATTATTTCGGCTCTGTTATGTCCATGTTGCGCCCGAGCCTTCCAAACAAACGAATAAGTAAAAAAAAGTGTCTCAGTAGGTCTAATGGCAGTGATGGACCCGAACAGAAATAAAAAAAGGTATTCATTCTAATGTAATAGTTAATGTCATCAATAATGGTAATGTTCTTTGCTTTGCCTAGGTTGAAATATGGTCAAATTTTGATCACGCCGATTCACGCCGCCGCCGCCGCCGCCGAAAGCTGCCACCGGCGTGACGCCGATGGCGCCGCCGCCGCCGGCCAAAAATGGCACTCACGCCGCCGCCGAGCAAAATATAGTCGGCGCACAGGTCTAGCACCAATGCATGATCCATGTGCAAAAAATAAACATTTCCCACCAACACACCAACATCCGCATGACCTTGTGCAGGCGCAGAGGATTCAACGGCCTGATGTGGGCAAGCGATTGCAATCATCACTTCCCTCCCCTTTCCCATTGACCTGCAACCTGACGCAGCAGGCGCTATTGTCGCCTAAAAAATACAAGACCACCAACGCTCACACACTGAAGATGCCTGTTAGTCCCAAGCAGCTATCTCATTGGTTCCTTGTGTGAGTGTAGCTGATCTGGCGATACTGGAGTTGCAACTGCGGGCGGTCAATCAAGCTCAAGCTCAAGTATCGCAAAAATGTGATGTATAATCGAAGTTTTAGATGAGTTACAAAATATATATATATGCATTATTACACGGAATGATTAACACGAGAAATTGAAATAATATTCTATGCCAGATTCTATGAAATTACAGTCCCGATTCGTTCGTTGGCAGCTCGTTAGATGGGCTGTCTCGATGGTTGGATGTTCGCTGGTTGGGGCAAAACCCAACTAAAAAGCACTGTCAATGTCAAAACGAGTTTGACGTCTGACCGCCGTCGCATCGCAGCTCTTATATACAGAACGTTTGTGCAAGTATGTGAGTGTTTCGTGACGTATTTCTCGTCACTTGCGTGTGTCTAGAGCATTTTGATCGGTTGTCAGTTGCCCCAACGAACGAACACGATTCGCTAATCGGGGCGCAGTCGTGACCCAACGAGCAAATCCTCACTGTACTACATTTTCAATATACTTTATCATATCTTATATTTTCAATCCACTGTAATTTGCGATCGTTTCAAAGAAATGTTGTCAAATTTTAGAGAAGTTGTTTGAATACTGTATCTTTGGAATGGTGTTTGTGAAACTTATTAATATTTGTTCATGATTTGAAGAGACAATGAAACATCCTATGACAATATTGCCATATATGAGCTAAATTCATGAAAATAGAGGAAAATCTTCAGAAACAGTAAAAACTTTGGTTTCCCTCGATAAAACATTTTCAAATTTTCGGAATAGTATATCTTTCAAATGCCGGGTGCCATTTGGGTGGACATTTTTATTTGTTTATAACGGTTTTTGGCACACCGTGATTTACCTACGGTTTGGCAACACTTTCGCAGTAAACTGCAATCAATTGAGATAGAAACAATTGATCTGCAAAACAGCACTTGTTGGCAGTAGTCCGCGTGAAAATTCCTTTTGATAGCAGCACATTTGTGTAGTGCACACATGTATATGATGAATGAAAGGTAAATAATTTAAAAATTATTGAAATGTTTTGAGAGTGTACACAAAGGCCACACATTGATTCAAATATTTCGAGAGTGCATGTGAAGTGTCACGCCTTGCTTTTGAGCTTTTCGGAAATAAAGCAAAGCTTTCTTGCTTTCGAACTACGAAAAGGCGGGATCAGAACAAACGTGTTAATGTATGCGTGCAACATCTGAATTCTTGCATTTGATGGCATAGATGATGACTGTGTTGAGTGAAAACGTTAGAAGAAACGAATAGACATCACGAATACGCACCGTTCTGTGCGAGTGTTGGTGCTTCTGATTCCGATGGGAGTATTCGACTTTCTAGGCGAATGGACGTACAGTCCTTCATTGCAGACTTTCTTGAGATTGCATCGGTTACCACAATTTCTGCAACAGGTCATGTTAATAGGTGACGTTCGTATCTTCCAATAAAAGTGCACCAAATGAGCTGGGAAAGATCTCAGGTAAGAATCCAACCAATCGTGAAAACAGACAAACCGCCATAGGGCACTGCATTGTTATGATTTTATATGGGATTTTGTCGTTTCTTGGCCTTGTTGTTTACAGAATTACTGTAAGAGTGAAAGAGAAGGAGAGAATTTCATGCAGTGCCCTATAGGGAACTGCATGAAATTCTCCCCTTCTTTTTTACTCTTACAGAAATTTTGTAAACAACAAGGCCAAGAAACGTCAAAATCCCATACAAAATCAAAACAGTGCAGTGCCCTATTGCTTTGATGTCATTTGATTTTGGTTTGCGAATGACTACTTTGATTTGTGATGGGTTTTTCGTTTTGCTGCCATCTAGGGGCGGGACAGCTCCTAATACGTCTGCTAATACTCGCTAATAAATATTAGATACCTAATCTTCAACCAAAATAGAAACGAATTATTTGTATTTGAATGTTATTTTTCCAGAAGTACATGCGGATTTCCATACCTTCCCAAGATTGGCATAGTTTTGGTATATAGGGTAACCAATATAATTTGGACCCCCATATATTTTGGACCCCCTGAGTCGTATTATCACAAATTTCACAGATTTAATGAAGAGATGGCAATCATTTTTAGAATCATTCGCTAAATTAGATTGCTCTGCACGGGCAGCAATCACTTCCGTACTGGAAATAGCATTATTTGCCTTGAAATTCATTTTTATCAATCTCGTCATGAAGAAACTTGCAGATGTAAACAAAAACGTTTATCATTCTAGCGCATTGAATTCGCAAAGTTCGTCTAATCAGCCTATATCAATCAAGTAATTAGGATGTGCATATCCAGCATATTCAAGTGGCAGATTGGCAGAAAATAGTTATAAACGGGTTTAAACACCGGGTGTCCAAAATACATACTTAAGAGGCTCCAAAATACATTGGGGTGTCCAAAACAGGGAAAACTGGTGCTTCAAAAATAAGATATTTTCATCAAATTTCAGCCAGAAATGACCTTGTGGGTATTCTTAACGGACAGTGGAGGCTTTAACGATCATACGAACATCATCATAATGTGTAACACCCTCTGAATATGTATGTTTTTGACATAAATTCAAACTCCAAATATTGCAAACCAAAGAAAGCCACCAACTTCGCTAGAGTACAACGGTAGCTTGACGAGCGATCGGAAGAAATTTCTCGTTAATAATGAGTTCATGGCCGATGTGGTGTTCCTAGTGGGCGAGAAAAAGGAACGAATCCATGCTCACAAGCTGTTTCTGATCGCGAGTTCGGAGTACTTTTACGCCATGTTCAATAGCAACTTCAAAGAATCCAGCGAGATCGTACTGGACGACATCGAACCGAAGATATTCCTGGAAATTGTACGGTTCGTGTACTGCGGCAAGGTCGACTTGACCTTCCAGAATATCCACGAAATATATTATGTTTCCAGTTCAAAACCGAATAAGCGACATTTTTTCTTTTACTTCCGCTGCTTTTGCCTTGCGTTAAACACTATGTCGGAAGTGGGGCGCTGTATAGAGTACCAGGTGTACAATACAGCGCCCCACTTCCGACATTATGTTTAACGCAAGGCAAAAGCAGCGGAAGTAAAAGAAAAAATGTCGCTAATTCGGTTTTAAATTGGAAACATAATACAACCACTCGAGGAAGTATATGCTGATGGAACTGTTGGACATGGCTTCCAACTTCCTGGAGAAGAGCATCGACCCGGAGAACGTGCTGAAGATCTTCACGCAAAACCGGTTCTACGGATTTCAGTTTGTGGACGAGAAGTGTTTGAGGCTGATCAGAACGAACCCTCTGTTCTGCTTCAATCACGTAGACTTTTCTTTAATCGATCGTGAGTCTCTTCTCTGTGCTAAATTCTTGACGAT
Organism: Aedes albopictus; assembly: GCF_035046485.1. NCBI lineage: Eukaryota > Metazoa > Arthropoda > Insecta > Diptera > Culicidae > Aedes > Aedes albopictus. The sequence continues at coordinate 6,189,423 of NC_085136.1, read as the reverse complement.
CAGCTCATGGGGGCGTTGGATATCTGGGAAGAAGGGCAAGAAGAGGAGAATGTGGGCGAGTTGAAGGCGATCGTCAAAACCACCAAACGATCGTACTATTGCAACAAGCTACGACAGTTTGGACCTTCTTTAGGATCCGAGGCGAATGTCAATTTGTACGGGATTGGGGTATTTCTCAAGTCCACGGTAAAAGTTATCACGATCGAAATGAAAATCTTGAAGAGCGATCTCAAGATCGGGTGTGATCTGTCATTTTCGACAACTTCGTGACCGTAGATGTTGCGAATCTCTTCTTCGAAGAGATTATCCTCAAACCGCGTCGTCGGTACAAGATCGTACTGAACATAACGCCGGCCGTGGAGCCTTTTACAATCCAAAACCCGAAGATCCATCACGTTCGCATCAAAATGTCGATCGCAAACGTCATCTACGGACGCTGTGATAGTACGTACTGTGCAATCGCTCACATGCACTGTACTGCCGTGAATCACAAGTCAGTCCCATCTGCATTTTTGGCAAAATTGAGTTAATACCCGTCCGTTTTTGACCTATCTTCCAATGATCTATCAGCTACGTGAATAAAAATATATAATTTGTTCAGTAAAATCGAAAAACAACACCAAGTCAGATTGTCCCATAATGAAAAGTCATCGCAAGTCAGTCCCATCACGAACTTTTGTACCTTCCAATGCAAAATTGATCAATGTTTTTGTTACTTTTAAATTTTCTTCAGTTACTTCTTTACGTTTGAAACAATTTGTGAAAGTTTCACGATGATCGCAGAAGTTTTCAAGTCTCGGCAATTTTTTGAAGTTTTTCATATTAATCGAATTTTAAAACTTCAGGGTCCTTTTTCTCAATGCCTACTTTTTACACATGGGACTGACTTGCGATTCACGGCAGTGTAGGGAACAGAAAATCTCCAGTAAAGCGACGAGGATCATCGGCGATCACCCGAGTTAGTTAATGGTTATGTAGACTCCTAATTGAACTAGATGAAATTATCTTCGTTGAAAGCGATTTTAGACTATGTAGGCATGTACTTGGTAGCGTTCGAAATGTTCAAATAAATCAAGATTGGCAAACTCTCGGATCGTTGTGTTTTAATTAATCAATATTTTGTAATTTTCAGCTTTCATCAACATGAACTCATCGAATCTGATGGATATTTCACAATCGGTTGATGTTGATTTTGATATTCCCTTCGCGAAGCGCCAGGAGAGTCTCATCAACAACCGGTTCCAATCAGATGTAACGTTTTTGGTAGGTGAAAAGCGCCAACCGATCTACGCCCATAAGCTTCTGCTGATCATTTCGTCGGAACACTTCAACGGCATGTTCAACGGGAAGGAGTCCAATTCGGAGGAAATCGAGGTCAACGACGTGGAACCGGACATCTTCTTGGAGATCTTACGATACATCTACTGTAGAAAGGTCCATCTGACGGTCCAGAACGTCCTGGAGATCTTTGTGCACGCACAGAAGTACATGCTGGACGAACTACGGCAGCAAAGTATTGGCTTCTTTGAGAAAAACGTCGCTTCCGATAACGTTCTAAAGCTTTTTGCCCAGAATCGATTGTACGAGTTCTCGATCGTCAACGAGAAGTGCTTGTCGTTGATTCTGAAGAATCCGCTGCTGTTCTTCAAACATGAGGACTTTTACGCGCTAGATCGCAAGTCGTTGGACATCATCTTTTCGAGCAAAAAGTTCAACTGTTCGGACACGCAGCTGCTTCAGGCCTTGCGCGATTGGAATAAGGTTAACGAGAGCGAGTGTGTGAGTGATCTGCAAACGATGATCAACACGAAGCGTGTACGGAACTGCTCCAAATTGCGCTTTTTCGGCAGCCTGTCGTACGGTACACATACAGATTTTGAGTTCTCGTTAAATCGTTCGCATAAAATGACACTATATGGGATTGGGGTGTTTGTTGGTTCAAATGCGGAAATGATTACGATCGAGGTAAAAATTAGGGACAATTCGAAGACTCTGGCATCGCATCAATTCGAGTTAGAAAACAAAGACCGCTCAACGGTGGATGTGGCAAAATTGTTTTTCGAAGAGTTGAAGCTGCTCCCGTCTGAAAAGTACACGATCACGATCGGTTTTAACCCGAGTGAGAAGAGATATACAATCAGCAATCCTGCAAGCGCCCATAAGACAGTTAGCTTACAAATATTCAATCAAAATGGCAATAATACCTACGGCAACAGTTATACTAGCACCACAGGAAGCGTCATATCGCATTTTTACTATGATGTTTATCGGTAACGAGCTTGAGCCTCAAGGCTGGGCCACCGAAGATTCGATCAGCAGAGGGCTGAGTCGAAATAAATAAACGTACGGCATTTGATAAATCTAGACTTAGTTTGGTGTACAATATCACAATATCATTTTCTTGTCCTTTGAAGCCGGAATTTTTCCAAGCGTTATTATGGAGATTTTTCTACGTTTTTCTGTAGCTTTGGTAGTCAATAGCATCGAAACGGTTGAATATTATGCAGAATATTTCTTCAAGATATCCTAGGTCATCCAAAGTATTCTTGAGTTTATTTCATTATACAAAGCAACGTTTAGTGTTTATTAAGGTATTCTCCCTTAGTGTATACGGGTCCGACGTTTCGGTCCGTTTGGGGCCTCCTTCTGGGAATCGAAATGTCGGACAAGATAAAATTGCAGTATTTTTATTTTTGCCAAGACTGTAAAGCCACCTTCCTAAAATAAACATTCAACAGTCCCAAGCCCATGATATCCCAAAAATATATAACAACGCTTATTGTTCCTCTAACTACTTTTGTAAGTACAGTGGATCATGTAACACTACTTCACGTAGTGGCAAAAGCTATAATCACAAGTGTAGACCTGAAGCTATGATCTCCGGAGTAGTGATGTTGATTTGAAATATCTCAAAACTATCTTGAAATGACTCATGATATGCCAGGGGGATTACTGATTACAATTTATAGTTCATTGTGAGAATAAATGTTGTTACTATCAAGAGCTGAGCTTCAGGATAGTTTGGATGACCCTCAATATCCTAAAGGTTCATAATAATATATAGTAAACTTCAGGTTGGTCCAGTCACCTCGAATTATTATGAAACGTTACTCAGTATGTCTTTAGCTGATGTTACAAGAGTAGACCTAAAGTTCTGAACTCAAAGATAGTTTGGCTGACCCGGAACATTCCCATAGTGATTTTTTTGTTTATATTAACGTGTATTTTAACTTAAACGCTAATTCTACACTTATTCCCATAGTGTCTCAAAAAATACATTAGAGACTTCAACAGCTTTACGGATCTCGGCAGATTTTGCTATGCTATTATTTATGGTGCAAACACATATTTTTTCTTGTAGATTTGAAAGACTTCATTATAGAACAGTTTGGACGCACCTGAGTGTCCCAAAGGTTTATAATATAAAAAGTAAACTTAAGATTGGTCAACGTTACTCAGTATAGCAGATATGACTATTGTTACGAGTGTAGACCTGATGTCCTAAACTCCAAAGTAGTTTGGCTGACCTGGAATATCCCTGTAGTGTCTATAAATGACATTTGAGATTTAAAAAGCTTCGCGTATCCCAGCAGATTATACTATGCAATATACTATTATTTATGGCGAAAACATATAAAGTTATTCTTGTAGATTTGAAAGACTTCATTATATAACAATTTGGTCGACCCTGAATGTCCCAAAGGTTTATAATAAGCTAGTAGACTTCAGATTGCTCCAGTAACTACGGTTAATTATGCAGCGTTACTCAGTATAATCGAAATGAAAACAGTTACGAGTGTAGACCTGAAGTTCTGAACTCCAAAGTAGTTTAGCAGACCTGGAATATCCCTGTAATGCTTCTAAATGAGATTTGAGGTTTCAAGAGCTTCGCGAATTCCAGCAGATTTTGCAATACTATTATTTATGGCGAAAACACATAAAGTTATTCTTATAGATTTGAAGGACATCATTATAGGACAGTTTGGACGAACCTGAATGTCCAAAAGGTTTATAATTAAAAAAGTGGACTTGAGATTAGTTCAGTAACCACGGATAAATATGCAACGTTACTCAGTATAGCATGGCTGTTGTTACGTGTGTAGACCTGATGTACTGAACTCCAAAGTAGTTTGACTGACCTGGAATATCCCTATAGTATCTCTAAATGACATTTTAGTTATCAAAAATTTCGCGGATCCCAGCAGATTATTCAGTACTATTATTTATTGCGAAAATAAATTAAGTTTTTTTTTGTAGATTTGAAGGACTTAATTTAAGAACAGTTTGGACGACCCTGAATGTCCCAAAGGTTTATAATGAGCTAGTAGATTTCAGATTGCTCCAGTAACTGCGGTTGATTATGCAGCGTTACTCAGTATAACAGATATGCCTACTGATACGAGTGTAGACCTGAAGTTCTGAACTCCAAGGTTGTTTGGCTGACCAGTAGGTTATGTATTATTTGAGGCGAAAATGCATAAATGTATTCTTGTTGATTTTAAGGACTTCACTATCTGTAGTGGGAGTAAAATGAACATGTCTTTGAATAATTCTTTAAACGTGTAGTTTCAACTGAACTTCTTACTGCAGTGGTGTCATGATATGCGATTTCATTAAATCGAGTTTGCACAAAATTTTGGAATTTGATAATATTGAACCAATTTTTTGGTAGCAAGAGGTACATATTTAATTCCGCCCTCTTTTGCTCATCCTTTGACAGATACGCGTATTTCGACTACCACTCTGGATAACGTATCTGTCAAAGGATAAGCAAAAGAGGGCGGGATCGTCTTACTTTATCAGCCTTTGGGGGTAGTCGCATTCTTTAAGCGCTCCATAATTAATTATTATTTTTTATTCGCAAACGTCGCGCGCGTTCGGTAAAATGCAGCGTATTGTAGAAGTGCGCAACATCAGCGACCACCGCTACCTTTACTGTTTTGTTTTGAAAGTTTTCCCGCGGCTTGTATTGGAGGACAGCGGCTCCAAGAAAACCACATTTAAAAACCGGCATTGACACCCGCAAGGTGCTCCATCAACAGCAGCAGCTCATTGAATCAATAAGTGCTCAAACGTACTCCAATCTTCGGGTAGCTGCCTGATCAGAAAAAATCTGAACAAATGGATTATCACCGGTAGGAAGTTGTTCAAAAATTACGTCCAAGATTTGGGGGAGGGGGGGATCTAGAAAAGTGTGACAGTACGTGTATTAGGTATAGGAAAATAGCGTGGCAGAGGGGGAGAGGGGGTTCTAAAAATCCCGAAAAACGATGGACGTAATAAATGATTTCATTTCATTTATTTAGTTCACATCAAATTCATGATAATACTGAATCAACAATTTGCCGCCATAATACCTCCACCTGGTCCGCCCATCGTGCTCTCTGCGCTCCACGCCTTCTTGTACCAACCGGATGGTTAGCAAACACCAACTTTGCAGGGTTGTTGTCCGGCATTCTTGCAACATGCCCTGCCCACCGTATCCTTCCAGCTTTGGCCACTTTCTGGATACTGTGTTCGCCGTAAAGTGCAGCGAGCTCGTGGTTCATCCTTCTCCGCCACACACCGTTCTCCTGTACGCCGCCGAAGATCGTCCTTAGCACCCGTCGCTCAAAAACTCCGAGTGCTTGCAGGTCCTCCTCGAGCATCGTCCATGTCTCGTGTCCGTAGAGAACCACCGGTCTTATTAATGTCTTGTACATGGTACATTTGGTACGGGGGTGAATCTTTTTTGACCGCAGTTTCTTCTGGAGCCCATAGTAGGCACGACTTCCACTGATGATGCGCCTTCGTATTTCACGGCTCACGTTATTGTCAGCCGTTAGCAAGGAACCGAGGTAGACGAATTCTTCTACCACCTCGAAAGTATCCCCGTCTATCGTAACATTGCTGCCAAGGCTTGTCCTGTCTCGCTCAGTCCCACCTACCAGCATGTACTTTGTCTTAGCCGCATTCACCACCAGTCCGACCTTTGCTGCTTCACGTTTCAGGCGGGTGTACTGTTCTGCCACCGTTCCAAATGTTCTAGCAATAATATCCATGTCATCCGCAAAACATACAAATTGGCTGGATTTCGTGAAGATCGTACCCCGGCTGTTGAGCCCGGCTCGTCGCATAACACCTTCCAGGGCGATGTTGAATAGTAGGCAGGAAAGTCCATCACCTTGTCGTAGTCCCCGTCGAGATTTAAATGAACTGGATAGCTCACCCGAAATCTTTACACTGTTCTGCACACCGTCCATCGTTGCTCTTATCAGTCTTGTCAGCTTCCCGGGAAAGCTGTGGTCGTCCATAATTTTCCATAGCTCTGTGCGGTCGATACTGTCATATGCCGCTTTGAAGTCGATGAACAGGTGATGCGTTGGGACCTGGTATTCACGGCATTTCTGGAGGATTTGCCGTACGGTGAAGATCTGGTCCGTTGTCGACCGGCCGTCGATGAAACCGGCTTGGTAACTTCCCACAAACTCATTTACTTTAGGTGAAAGACGACGGAAGATGATCTGGGATAGCACTTTGTAGGCGGCATTCAAAACGGTGATCGCTCGAAAGTTCTCACACATTAACTTGTCGCCTTTCTTGTGGATGGGACAGATTATCCCTTCCTTCCACTCCTCCGGTAGCTGTTCAGTTTCCCAGATCTTGACTAGTAACTGGTGCAGACAGGTGGCCAACTTTTCCGGGCCCATGTTGATGAGTTCTTTTGCGATACCGTCCTTACCAGCCGCTTTGTTGTTTTTGAGCTGGTGGATGGCATCTTTAACTTCCCTCAGCGTGGGGGTTGGTTCGTTCCCTTCCTTATCCCTGCATATTTCGGCTTGCGGCACGTAGCCTTTGCGGGATGCGTTGAGGTTCTGGTAGAACTTGCGTGTTTCCTGTGAACGGCACAGCAGTTCCATTTCCTCGCACTCCGCTTCTTCCAGGCAGCGCTTTTTCTCCCGGAAGAGACGGGTCTGCTGCTTCCGCTTCTGTCTGTATCGCTCCACATTCTGTGGGGTTCCATGCTGCAGCATTACCGCCCGCGCTGCATCCTTCTCCTCCAGAACCGCTCTGCACTCCTCGTCGAACCAATCGTTTCGTCGACTCCGTTCTACGTACCCGATAGTGCTCTCGGCTGCGTTGTTGATGGCTGCTTTTATTGTACTCCAGCAGTCCTCTAGAGGGGCCACATCGAGCACACCCTCGTCCGGCAACGCTGCCTCGAGATTCTGCGCGTATGCGGTGGCGACATCCGGTTGCTTCAGTCGCTCTAGATCGTACCGGGGCGGCCGCCGGTAATGTACGTTGTTAATAACGGAGAGTTTTGGGCGCAGTTTAACCATCACCAGGTAGTGATCGGAGTCGATATTAGCGCCACGATAGGTCCTGACGTCGATAATGTCGGAGAAGTGCCGTCCATCAATCAGAACGTGGTCGATTTGCGATTCCGTTTGTTGTGGTGATCTCCAGGTGTAACGATACGGGAGGCTGTGCTGGAAGAAGGTGCTACGAATGGCGATGTTCTTGGAGGCGGCGAAATCGATGAGGCGTAGGCCATTTTCGTTCGTCAGCTGGTGGGCGCTTAACTTTCCAATCGTCGGTCTGAAATCCTCCTCCTGGCCTACCTGAGCGTTGAGATCCCCTATGATGATCTTGACGTCGTGGTTTGGGCAGCGGTCGTACTCGCGTTCGAGCTGCGCGTAAAATGCGTCTTTGTCATCATCAGTGCTTCCGGAGTAAGGGCTGTGCACGTTTATTATGCTAATGTTGAAGAATCGGCCCTTGATCCTTAACCTGCACATTCTTTCGTCGATCGGCCACCAACCGATCACGCGCCTCTGCATGTCGCCCATCACTATAAAAGCTGTTCCCAGCTCACGTGTGTTGCCGCAACTCTGGTAGATGGTATGATTACCTCTAAACGTTCGCACCATAGATCCTGTCCAACACACCTCCTGCAGCGCTACGATTCCGAACCCGCGGTCCTTCAGTATATCGGCGAGTATGCGGGTGCTCCCGATGAAGTTGAGAGATCTGCAGTTCCACGTACCGAGCTTCCAATCGCAAGTCCCTTTTCGTCGCTGTGGTCGTCGCCATTATTCACTGTCCGTATTACGGACGACAAAACACAATTGCTTCTTCTTTGAAACCCAGAAAGCGCAGATTCTGAATTCATATGCAACATAAACGAGGAGGAATGTTAAAAAAGTTGGAAAAAGATTTTGTCCAGACTCGAACCATGGACACCAGGAGTATTATCTACTCACCTTACATACTACACCAAAAGCTCTTTGAGAGAAGTGATGCCCAACACATCATAAAAGCTACTGAAGTTAATTGTCACTTTATTGCACCTTCTTTGTCACAAGTTAGAGAACTGTGAAAATGAAAAGACGCTCAAGTTTTCTGTAACGCATATGGAACCTAATCTGAACAAACAAACCAGTGTTAGATGTTTCATGCATGTTACATAACACATTTAATGTAAGCTGACTGTATTATCACCAACGAGCAATATGTAAGCTCCGCCTCCACGAATCGATGTCAAACACGTGGTAATTTGTGATTTCTATGAAACAAAGCCGCAACTTTACGAATTTCGGAGTTTAAATGCAACTCAACTGACAAGATGGAAGTTTCGTGTGCTTCTAGTGCAACTCATTTAGACCAAAGCATAGAAAGCCACAATCTGCATGATGTTGCAGGTGCTGCTTGGGTTGGTATCGGTTCGCATTCTTCTCTTGTTGATTTTCCGGTGCTAGTCTTTTTAACGGCTGGCTCGCAGGGCCTGACACCAACCCACTAACCCAGGGAGCTGGGCTTACCTTCCCGGAAGCTACGGGTTCTGCATTAGCATTTCCTCCAACTACAGTGCTAAATAGCTAGGCTCGAGCGCCAGTCTTCGCCGGGGGTGGTGTTTTTAATGGGCGCCCAGGAGATAATATTTTACCTGAGCTTCCACCCCCACGTAATAAATGAATTATGTCTAAAAAAATTTCTGGAATAAAAATTTTAATTTCTAAAGGAAACCCCTAGAGCAAATTTTGAAAGAATTTCCCAATCTTTGCAATTTATTTTTTCTAGAACTGCATCTTTTGAAGTAACGTGTGGAGGCATTCTTGCAGAATTGCAGAAAATCTCATAGTAAAATCCTAGCAATATTTCTGGAGGAATTGCTGTAAAAAGGTTTGAATTAATACAAGAAAGAAGACAAGCATGTACTAATGCAGCAATCATTTAATAAATTTGCTATAGAATCCGTCATCGAATCCCAAGAGGAATTTCGGAAGAAAACCCGAATGTTTAAGAAAGTCTGATCATAACAGGTTATACTGTGCATTTGTCACATTTTTTTCAGAGCTGCGTCCAGAAGTTGATCAAAACTGAAAACAGCTCTGTAATGGTACATTTCGCAACGCAAATCAGTGCTGTAATGAACCATTACAGCACTGCTAATTTGGTAGGCATTTTCCTGTCAGAATTGCGTGAGGTAAAACAGCCTATTAATTACACACTTAAAACAGAATGCCGAGATCGGCTGTGCGAATCTCGGTTAAAGTTCACTTGCTGAAATCTCGGTTAATCGCTTGACGTTTAATGTTTGATGATAGCGGCACCCATGAGTGCTGCTATGAATAAACTTGACCTTTTGCTGAATTGCGATTGCCGAGCGCTCGGCTGTGTAAATCTTGGCAAAAGAATGGAAATTAGCCGAGCTCAACTGAGTGTGTACGATGAGAAATTGCAAAAATTAAAATACATGCCCAATTAAAAAAACCCAATTAATCAACCTAGCGGTGATGGTGCCTTTCTCGTGCTTTAAAATATCCTTTCAACAAAACTCGAGCGACATGTTGATGACATTGACATAAATACAAAATGAAAACTGCTTGCTAAAGCTACTCAATATGGATACATTTTATATTAGCAACAGAAAATATAAGACAACAATCCAAAACTCAAACCAAACAAGTGTCATGAAGCCGCAAAATTTTGAAACGTTTATGACTCCGGATATCTACCCCAACTAAACTAACCGCCATCTTGAACATTGAGACACCATCTTGGATGTTCTGGTATTCATTTTTGGACTCTGCACCTAAAATTACATAAAATAGTCGCCGTATTGAATTTTGGCATGCCGTTTATGATTTTCTGGTTACCAGTTTTGGACAAAGACCGGCATTCTTCCCCATTCAAACTATAGTCATATTGCAGACCTTGTGAAACAGCGCATAGCTTGGGTTTTCTGATTACAAATTTTGAATTCATATAAAACTAGCTGTACCCGGCAAACTTTGTCTTGCCTACTGCGTTTTTTGACGTTTCAAGTTTCCATCCAAGACCAAGTCCCCGGTCACAAAATGTATGGAAGATCGATTTTCAAAAACTCTCAATTTTTCCATGTTTTTTGGCTCATAAACCTTCCTTGGGTGAAAACTAACAGAACAAAACTTAGACGACCAAAATTGGACATTCCGTTCGCAAGTTATGCGCGGTCCCACGTATGCCACTGCATTTATATATATATAGATATGCCCATAATGCAAGAATTAAAAATCCTATAAAATAAGCACTAACTTGAATACTGGGCCATTATCTTGGACTTTGGACCGCTATCTTGGATACTCTGGTGGACTCCGAACATATTTCCCATACCAAATACACTTATTTTACATAGTTTTAGAGCTCAAAATTCCTTAAAACAGCCTCCATCTTCTGTTGACGCGATCAAATTCTTATTTTTCCATTCAACGTTGACCCATCCTGCTATAAATGTACACCTTAGGAATCTGAAATGGTACGATTTGATGAGATCGCTTTAGTTTTGTCTATATTTTGTTCTCATACATATATGAGAACTTAGACCTATTCGTCACTCTTGTTCATACCTAATGTTTATCAGGCCATTAAACAAAGCCACGATTTAATTTTTCACATGAACGTTGGTTCTGCTACACAACAGCTAGTCTCTAATGTGATCTAAGGCTATTTTCTTGCTAACCGTTCATTAGATTATCAAAAAATCTGCGATCTGATGTGTCGTATGTATGGGTTTGGTTCATTTTTATATTTAGTAATTTCCGGTGGGATAGCCGGATCTGATTCGATGAGTCATGGACCATGACACTACCGGATGTCCCAATTATGATCTGGGAATATTTTATTGCTATTTATTCACCTTTACCTAATCACCGCGATTTGATATATCGCATGAATGGGTTTGCTTCACTTTTACTTCTAACCACTTTCGAAACCACAGTTGTGTTGGCACATTCCGGAATGGCGACAGTGGAATACTCAAAAGAAGTTTCGGATTGTCTGGTGGAGAAATCACGCACGACGTTACTCGGTTAACAACTCGGTTTAATAAACGAAAACGAGGATAAAAAGTACAGTGTTTACGCGGTAGCGGACGACGAACGAATGTTGAACGACGATGGGCGCGCAACGCAATGTAGGGGTGCGCACGTGGCTGTGCGCGATAGGGCTGAGCAAAACAGCACACAATGAAAAATGTCGAAGATGTGAGCATTGCCCCCTTCAACAAGCTGAACCCGCAACCCTACCGGGAATCTAATGTGGTCTGATCCTATTTTTCCATCAGGTTGTCGATAAGTCGTGATCAGTCTTGTTAGAGATCACAGTCATTTGAACCTTTTCGTCGATATTCGGCCTCCTTTGTCTCCGACATTCGCAACACAAGCAATCAAACTACTGTTCGAAACAAAAATGTCAAACGAATGCACTTCACCACGATAGCGGCTTCGGGAGACGGTTCGGCTTTTGTTATTCCTGTCTTCTTCCATAATAAGAGCTATATTGCCCATCTGTGTGTCGTATTCAATGCAACATGCAATAATAAACTAATATTAACATTCATAATCGGAATTGGCTGAAAATCTATGCGTAAAGCTAGAATTAGACACATGTCATCGTGTCAGATGACATTGATTTGACCCTTTCTTATGTTTATTGATCTTCGTTCTACTGCTCGTGTTGTGTGTAAGTAAGAGGTAACGATAGCGCACGAATGTAACAAAGCCGACTGACACCCGACTGCGGCAACGAAATGAAGGTAGTAAAAAGTGTCGAATGTTTACAAGACTGGTCGTGATTTGATGTACCGCATCCATGGGTTTGGTTAAATTTTACATTTTACTACCTGGATCTGATTCCGGGTAACTACCGGCTGAACCAAATATGGTCTAACATTATTGTCTTGTTAACTGCTCATCGGTTAACCAAAAACGCTGCAAATTGAAGGTGTCACATGCAGGGTTTGACAATTTCGACGGGACTCTCGGAACCAATTCCGGAACATTACCAGTTGTCTTTAGTGTGACGTAAGGCTATTTTCTAGCTAACTGTTCAGGTTATCGTTAAAGCCACGATTAGATGTGTCACATGCCTGGATTTGGTTTACTTTTACATTTGGCATCTTCCGGCCACTCAAAAACGATTCCGAAACACTTGCTGGCCGTTCATTAGGTAATCTAAAAAGCCGCTTTTTGTTGTGACGCATGTACGGGTTTGTCTCTCTTTCAGATTTAACCACATCGGCGGGAACCCCGGAATGGGTTCCGGAACACTACTGGTTCAGATATGGTCTGAGATGGTTTTCCTGCTCGTTGTCCATCAGGTCATTGAAAATGCCGTGGTTTGATGTGCCGCATGCATGGGTTTGGTTCAATTGTATATTTGGCCACTTCCAGCGGGACGACTAGAACCGGTTTCGGAACACTACCGGTTCAGATATGGTCTGAGATGGTTTTCCTGCTCATTGTCCATCAGGTCATCGAAAATGCCGTGGTTTGATGTGTCGCTTGCATGGGTTTGGTACAATTGTATATTTGGCCACTTCCAGCGGGACGCCCAGAACCGGTTCGGGAACACTACCGGTTCAGATATGGTCTTAGACTATTTTTCTGCTTCGAAAATGCCGTGGTTTGATGTGTCCTGGGGTACCGTTCCGGAACACTTGAATGGCCATATCTCCGGAACGGCTGAGCCGATCCGAACCATTTTCAATAGGAAACAATGGGACCAGATTCCGCGTTGAATAAACCGTCGGTCATTGAAATCGGGCGAAATTTACTGCCAAAAAGTGATGTGAGTTTTTTTGTACACACACATACAGACACACATACACACACACAGACATCACCTCAATTCGTCGAGCTGAGTCGATTGGTATATGTGATTTGACCTCCGGGCCTTCTATCAAAAAGTCATTTTTGGAGTGAACATATAGCCTTTCCAGTACACTTAGTGTACGAGAAAGGCAAAATACTATTTGATATGTCGCAAGCATGGGTTTGGTGTTTGGTGTGCTTTTATACTTGGCCACCTCCAGTGGGACATCTGAAACCGGTTCCGCCCGAATAAAAAATACAGTAGAAAAACCGAACGTTGTATTGTAACAGTACTATTTAAAACCATATTTTTACAATAGAAACCACTGTAAAAATAAAAATACAAAAACAATAAAATGTAATGTAGAACACCATACAGTAAATTGTAATTAAGATTTTTACAATATTCTATACGGGTTGTTAAGTATCGTAACAATATAAAAAAATATTTTTCTCCATATATATTTTTTTGCAAAACCATACATTATATTGTAAATGAATTGTTATAAATACTGATACATGTATTTTATTAAACCGTACATTGTATGGTACACGCATGGTTTCAAACAACAAAATGTACCGTAAATATATTGTTTTTAATTGTAGTTTTACCACTGGTTATATATTTAATTAAATGGTTTTGGAATGGTTCTCTTTTGTTATGTTGTATTGGTTTACATTACATAAACCATGTAATGTTATATTATCTTGTCATTTTCCTCCTGTTAATGGCATCTTAGGCTTACTAGCATTATGAGAATGCGCTTTGGGAATTCTCCAGAGCGTTTTGGATAACCCTTCATATATTGGATCGCCCACGTCTAAGTCTAAGTCGAGGTCTGAGTAGTCTCTGATTGCATTAACAGTTGAAGCTTAGTCTCCCATGCCCCACCAGCCAGATAACCGGGTTTCGCAAACTAAGCATTATTTGTGGCAACACTTTGAGCGGCATGATGGAACTATGCCGAGCGCGCTAAGCATTATTAGACCACTAATGTAGTTGCATGAAGTGGGTGACGAGGTACATAAGTATCATTACAGCGTGCTTAACCGTTATTGCAATATTGAGGCTCCAGTTTGACTAAAGTATGTATTTAACAGCTCATTAGAAAACTGTCAAGTCAAGTTAGGTTAAGAAGCGAACCCACAGACGAACCTATATTAGAATTTCTTTCAGTATTCAGTCCAGTCCATATGTTAAAAATGGCTCTACGTCAAAGATAAAGTTCGTCAATCGTATTCCTCTCATCGCACTCTACATACCTAGCCCGATATATCTCTTGGATCTGCAGTTCTTAAGACATCTGGTTTACTACTTATTTAAACATTTTATTGACTTTAAATTGATGTTTCAACTTATTCACTTTTTTCTTTCCTTTCCTTTGCATCATAAAAGTCACAAAGATCAACAAAACAAAGCACGGAAAAAATCTTAAACTGAATAAATAATTAAAAATGCGCGGAAAAATGTTTCGGAAAAGTGAATGGTTCAAACGTAAGAAAAACAGTATAATATAGTGTTACATAAAAATCGAATGTAAATGTATAGTAGCTACAATGTGCGAAGCTTTTAGTGAACCATTTCATTACAATATACATTATTGTAACTGGTACACTGTATGGTGCAGGAATGGTTTTCCCCTTACACCCTATGGTTAGTTTTTATCCGGGCGATATGGTCTGAGAATGTTTTCTTGCTTACTGTTCATCACGTTATCGAAAAGCCGCGGTTTGATATGTGGCATGCATGGGTTTAGTTCACTTTTATATTTGGCCACTTCCGGCGGGGCACCCGGAACCGGTTTCGGGACACTACCGGTTCAAACATGGTCTGAGACTACTTTTCTGCTTACCATTCATCAAGTTATAGAAAATTCCGTTGTTTGATGTGCCGCATGGATGGGTTTGTAGCGTTTTCATATCTGACCCCTTCCTAGGATACCGGTCCGGAACACCTAAATGGCCATAACTCCGAAACGGCTGGACTGATCCGAACCATTTTCAATAGGAAACAATGGGACCAAATTCCGCGTCGAATGAACCCTCGGCATCAAAATCGGTTGAGGTTTAGTCCAAAAAAGTGATGCGAGTTTTTTTGTCCTCACACACACACACACACACACACACACACACACACATGCTCTGCACAGCGGAAGAAGGAAACGTCCATTCGACGGGTGGATACAAGTGCCCTGCATATAAGAAGGCGATCGCAGGCCAACAGTAATGGAGGTAATGCAGATCAACCTGAATCATTGTGATACCGCACAGCAACTGTTGAGGCAGTCAACGACGGAAGCAAAGTGCGATGTTGCGATTATTGCAGAACCGAGTTCCTCTCGGTAACAAAAACTGGGTGGCAGATAGCACGGGAACGCCTGCTATACAAGTGATGGGAGGATTTCCTATTCAGGAAGTGATTGCAAGCACGTACGAAGGTTTCGTCATCGCCAAAATCAACGGTATCTTCATATGCAGCTGCTATGCACCCCCAAGGTGGACAGCGGAGAAATTCGACCGGATGCTGGAGGAGTTAGTCGACAAGCTGGTTGGACGTAGGCCAGTACTGATCGGCGGAGACTTCAATGCGTGGGCCGTGGAGTGGGGTAGCAAGCTAACCAACGCAAGAGGTTACAGCCTGCTGGAAACACTAGTGAGGTTGGAGGTACAACTGTGCAACGTTGGCACCGTAAGCACATTCAGGAAAGACGGGTGGGAGTCGATCATCGACATTACCTTCTGCAGTCCATCGCTGGCAAGCACCATGAACTGGAAAGTAAGTGAAGAGTACACCCATAATGATCACCAGGCGATCTGCTACAGCGTTGGCCAACGGAACCCTACGGCCATGCAGAGAAACAGAACATGCGAGCGAAAATGGAAGACTAAAGCCTTCAACAGGGACCTCTTCGTCGAGGCACTCCGTGTGGACAGCGACAACCCAGATCTAGATGCGGTAGAGCTGACAAGAGTGAATACAAGGGCATGTGACACTACAATGCCACGAAAACGGGAGCCTAGGTACAGACGACGTCCTGCACATTGGTGGAACGAGAGACTCGGCTCCCTCCGTGCTGCCTGTCTAAGAGCCAGAAGACGCTACCAGAGAGCAAGAAACCACCCGGATAGGGAGGAGCGGAAGTTAGCGTTCCAGGAGGCCAGAGCCGCATTTAAAAAGGAGATAATCGTGAGCAAGTCGAACTGTCACAAGGAGCTATGCCGAGAGGCCGACGCAAACCCCTGGGGTGACGCGTACCGAGTCGTGATGGCAAAGATTAAAGGTCCAGCGGCGCCAGCAGTAATGTGTCCAGACAAGCTGAACGTAATCGTGGAGGGTCTCTTTCCGAAGCACGACCCAACGACGTGGCCACCAACACCGTACGGTGAGGAGGGCGAAGCAAATGCGGAAGCTCAGCAGGTCTCCAACGTCGAGCTAGAGGCAGTAGCGAAAAAACTAAAAGGGAACAAAGCCCCGGGTCCGGACGGGATCCCCAATGTGGCGTTAAAATCGGCGGTCCTAGGTTACCCCGACATGTTCAGGACAGTGATGCAGAAATGTTTGGAAGAAGGCCACTTCCCAGACATATGGAAGGTGCAGAAACTGGTTTTACTGCCAAAGCCAGGAAAACCGCCGGGGGATCCAGCATCGTTAAGACCGATATGCCTGTTGGACACACTTGGGAAGCTGCTGGAGAAGGTCATCCTTAACAGGGTGGTGCCGTTCACAGAAGGAGAACGTGGACTGTCATAGCTGCAGTTTGGATTCCGGAAGGAAAAGTCGACGGTGGATGCTATCCGGACGGTTCTGGAGAAGGCCGAGAAGGCGTCCAAACAGAAGAGGAGAGGAAACCGGCACTGCGCCTTAATCACAATCGACGTCAAGAACGCGTTCAATAGCGCCAGCTGGGAGGCCATCGCCGTAGCACTGCATAGAATGCGGGTTCCAGACTACTTGTGTCGGATCTTGAAAAGTTACTTCCAGAACAGAGTCTTGGTGTACGACACTGAAGCTGGACAGAGGAGGATGAAAGTGACGGCGGGAGTTCCACAAGGCCAACGCTGTGGAACGCTATGTACAACGGAGTGCTTACGTTGCAGCTACCCACAGGCGTCGTGCTCGTGGGTTTCGCGGACAATATCGTCCTATCAGTAATAGGCGAGACACCGGAAGAGATGGAAATGTTGGCGGCAGAATCGATCGGCATCATCGAAAACTGGATGGATGGAGTCAAGCTAAAGATAGCCCACCACAAAACGGAGGTACTTTTGGTGAGCAACTGCAAGGCAGTGCAGCAAGTGGAAATATCCGTCGGAGAACACGTAGTAGCGTCGAAGCGAGAGCTGAAGCACCTGGGTGTGATGACCGACGACTATGCCTGTGAGAAGGCGGCGAAGGCGATCAACGCACTGTCGAGGATTATGCCAAACACCGGTGGTCCGAGAAGCAGCAAAAGGCGGTTGCTAGCTAGCGTGTCATCTTCGATACTGCGGTACGGAGTCCCAGCTTGGGGTGCGGCGCTGAAAACAAAGCGAAATCGGGTGAAGCTAAACAGCGCGTTCCGGCTCATGGCCATGCAAGTAGCGAGCGCGTATAGAACAATATCGTCGGAGGCAGTTTGCGTGATTGCGGGGATGATCCCGATCTGCATCACCTTGGAGGAGGACATCGAGTGCTATGAGCGGAGGAGGACCAGCCAAGTGAGATCGTTGGTGCGAACGGCCTCAATGACGAAGTGGCAACAGGAATAGGATTCCACGGAGAAAGGGAGATGGACCCATCGGCTCATCCCTGATGTGTCGACTTGGGTGAACAGGAAGCACGAAGAAGTGAACTTTCACCTAACCCAGTTTTTGTCTGGTCACGGCTGCTTCAGGCAGCACCTACATCGGTTTGGCCATGCCGCTTCGCCCTTCTGCCCGGAGTGCGAGAACGTGGAGGAGACACCGGAGCACGTAGTGTTCATCTGCCCCAGATTCGAGGAAGTAAAAAGATCGATGCCGGCATTAAGCGTGGACAACGTCGTCGACGAGATGTGCCGCACTGAAGAGACGGAGTTGCAGAGGAAGTGGAGGAGCGATCAGCAAGATGGGATCGCTTGAAGAGTAAGTGCACAGACGAGGAGAACAGTTTAGAAGCGACAAAAAGTGCATGAGCACTATAACAGAAAAGCGCATGAGCGGATTGCCCCCCCTGAAGCAGTCGCATCAGTGGTACCAGGGGGATCGAGGCATCTAGGTGTAGCAGAGTTTTTCCAATCGGTTTTCTCTGCTGGGCAGGTTGGGAGGAAAAAAAAACACACACACACACACACACACACACACACACACACACACACACACACACACACACACACACACACACACACACACACACACACACACACACACACACACACACACACGCAGCAGGGGGCAGCAGGGACGGATGTCCCGGGGCCTGACGCACCCCCCCGCTTGCGAGTCAGCCGCGTAGTTGCCGGCTAAGAATAGGACTACTAACCCCAATTCAAGGTGTCAAGCGACCCGTGCCGATGAATGAGTGATCGAGGGGGTGAAAAAGATGCTCGATCTTTAACGGAGCCTGTGGGGCACCTGGGCACCCCTCACAGTAAGCTGTCCCTTACCGCGTTAATGCAGAGCTCTGGCGTGGTGGACATTCTTTCTCGTGCGACTCGTGGGAATCAAATATGAGTAAACAAATTTCAAAAACAAGTGTAACAGGTAGTAGTGGTGCGATCAACCCCTTCGCAAGAAGCGGGTTGATGCGGTCTCCAACAAGGAGAAGCGAGGAGTCAGGTGCTGGAAGCTGCTTACGCAGCTCAAGCGTGGGAGCTCCTGTCCACTCCACGGCAAGCCAGCCGGCGGAGGTTATGGACGGAGCATGGTTGCTGAGGGCCATCAGCCAAGTAGCAGGAAAAGGACGGCCCGCATCGGAGGTAGCTGAGCAGCAGCTTGGAAAAATTATCGACTTCGCGACAACTAAGTCGAATATAAGCAAGGACCTGAAAACGGCCTTGCTTCGGCTTAGAGCGTCAGTCGATGAGGCCAAGCAGGAGCACGCGGTCGCGTTGCTGGCTGCGGCAGCGGCGGAACCCGCAAAGGAGAAAGCGTCTAAGCTTACGCAAACGGAAGCCTTCTCCTTCGCGGGTAGTCCGAAGAGTGTGGTAGCGATTGCTCGTGACAAACGTGACAAGCATTCGCAGAAGCGGGCGAGGCAGCCGTCAGGTGAGGAGCTGTCTGGCGGTGCCCGCAAGGCCAGGCGCATAATAACCCCGAAAGCCGGTGGTTATGCCGGAAAGTCGGACCCCAGCCAGGGTTCCCGGAAAGCTGGGAAGGGTGGGCCTGAAAAGGCCGGCCCGTCCCGGAATGATGGGAACAAGGGGTTGCGACCAATGGTGGGCCCTCAGCAGCCACAGAGCAGGGCGATCCAAGGAGAGGACCCTTCTTGGACAAAGGTAGAGCGGAAGAGGAAGAAGAAGGTGAATCCGCAGGCAGAAGTGCAGGTCGCCAAGCCAAGGCGTAGGAAGGCAGGTGCCAGGCGCGAAAAAGGTGACGCTATCGTCATCAAGACCGAACAGTCGAAATACTCAGACGTCTTGAAGGCGATGAGGTGCGACGCCAAGCTTGAGGGTCTTGGAGCCGACGTACGCAGTATCAGACGTACTCGTACGGGCGAAATGATCCTGGAGCTTAAGCGCCAGAAGGATCACAAGGGCGCCGCCTACAAGAGGCTGGCAGAAGAGGTCCTTGGTGATGGAGTGGAGGTGAGGGCTCTTACGCATGAGGCGACTCTGAAGGTCAAAGACCTAGAAGAGATCACCGAAGCGGAAGAGCTCGTCACGGCACTGCGGCAACAGTGCGATGTTCAGGTGGCCGCCACAGCCGTCAGGCTGCGGAAGGGGCCAGCAGGGACACAGATAGCTCTGGTTCAGCTACCTGTGGCGGACGTTGAAAAGTCCGTTAAAGTAGGGCGGATAAAGGTGGGCTGGTGCGTATGTCCTTTGACATTCCACGAGCCACCAGAGGTTTGCTTTAGGTGTCTGGAACCAGGACACAAGTCGTGGGACTGTAAAGGCCCTGACAGGCGCAAACTGTGTCGGCGATGCGGCGCTGAAGGTCATAAGGCCCAAAGCTGCACGAGTCCACCCATCTGTATGATCTGTACCGGGAAAACCTCGAAAAACAGACATACGATGGGTGGTCCAGGGTGCCCGGCCTTTAAGAAAGCCGCAGTGAACAACAAATCACAGTGCAGGTAACGCAGCTGAACCTGAACCACTGTGACGCGGCTCAGCAACTGCTTTGTCAGGCGGTTTCTGAGTGGGAGACGGATATCGCCATCATATCGGACCCATACCGAGTACCCGCCGGCAACGGCAACTGGGCCTCGGATGGGACCAGGAAAATGGCGGCGATATGGACGACGGGTAAATACCCCGTGCAGGAGTTGGTGTCTACTACCTATGAGGGCTTCGTGGTCGCCAAAGTAAACGGGGTCTTCTTCTGTAGCTGTTATGCGCCTCCGCGATGGCCGATCGAGCGGTTCACGCAAATGCTGGACCGCTTAACGACCGTGCTAATAGGGCGAAGGCCGGTGGTAATAGCGGGTGACTTTAATGCCTGGGCCGTGGAATGGGGAAGTCGTTTCACGAACCAGCGGTGTCAGATCCTGCTAGAAACACTGGCCATCTTAGATGTCGACTTGGCTAATGTCGGTACCAAGAGTACTTATAGTCGAAACGGAGCGGAGTCAATTATTGACGTGACCTTTTGTAGTCCTGGCTTAACAAGTAGTTCGAACTGGAGAGTAGATGATAGCTACACTCACAGCGACCACCTGGCGGTTCGCTACAGTATCGACTACAACAACAGCAGACAGCGGATAGAAGAAGAGGCGGCTAGGCCAAGGCCAAGCCCTCGTAGGTGGAAGACATCATACTTCGACGAAGAGGTATTTAGGGAAGCGCTCCGCCGTGAGCGAAACTTACTCGGTTTAGACGGTGACGAGCTGGTAGCGGTGCTCTCACGTGCGTGTGATGCGACCATGCCTAGGCGAGTCCACATTAGAAATGGGAGGCCACCGGCTTACTGGTGGACCGACGCGCCTGCCTAAGGGCTAGGCGGCGGATGCAGCGAGCACGATCAGAGGAAGAGCGAAACGAACGGCGGGTGGTGTTCGCCGCTGCAAAAGCCGCGCTCAAGACCGAGATAAGAGCAAGCAAAAAGGCCTGCTTTGAGGGTCTCTGTCAGAGTGCCAATACGAACCCGTGGGGTGACGCCTACAGGATCGTTATGGCCAAGACGAGAGGTGTGATGGCTCCTACAGAGCAATCTCCAGAGATGTTGGAGGGGATCATTGGAGGACTTTTTCCGCGTCATGATCCTAGTCCTTGGCCTCCTTTCGTAGGACAGCCGGGGACTGGGGCTGGCGATGAGGAAAGGGTCACCGATGTGGAACTTGCGGGGATAGCTAAGTCCCTTAGCGTAGGTAAGGCCCCAGGTCCGGACGGAGTTCCGAACCTGGCCTTAAAAGTAGCTATTGCAGAGGCTCCCGTGATGTTCAGGTCTGCTATGCAGAAATGCCTGGACGAGGGAGTTTTCCCAGAAGCTTGGAAGAGGCAGAGCCTGGTACTATTGCCAAAGGCGGGGAAACCACCCGGAGACCCGTCGGCATATAGACCAATATGCTTGATTGACACGGCGGGGAAGGTGCTCGAAAAGATCATCCTCAATAGAATGTTGCGGTTCACTGAGGGCGTAAATGGTCTTTCGAGCAACCAGTATGGCTTCCGGAAGGGGAGGTCCACCGTAGACGCTATCTTGTCGGTTACAAAAACCGCCGAGAAAGCACTCGAGCCTAAGAGGAGGGGAATTCGCTTCTGCGGGGTAGTGACTCTGGATGTAAGGAACGCATTTAATAGCGCCAGTTGGGCTGCTATTGCCGATGCGCTCTTGCGTCTGGGGATACCGGAGTACTTGTACAAGATTCTCGGAAGCTACTTTCAGAATCGCGTACTAGTATACGACACGGAGGTGGGTCGGAAGTGCTTTCACATAACCTCAGGAGTCCCGCAAGGATCCATCCTGGGTCCGGTGTTATGGAATGTCATGTACGACGAGGTGTTGAGGTTGGAGTACCCAGTGGGAGTGGTGATTGTCGGATTTGCCGACGATATTACGCTCGAAGTCTACGGTGAAACGATCGAGGAGGTGAAGTTGACTACCGACCACTCGATCAAGGTTGTGGAGGCGTGGATGCGGTCCAGGAAACTGGAGCTGGCTCACCACAAGACAGAGGTGACGGTTGTTAACAACATGCAGTCGGCGCAGCAGACGGAGATCAGTGTAGGAGAGTGCACTATCCTGTCGAAGCGCTCTGTCAAGCACTTGGGCGTGATGATCGACGATAAGCTTACCTTCGGTAGCCACGTCGATTATGCCTGTAAAAGAGCCTCCACAGCTATTGCGGCACTGTCCCGGATGATGTCCAATAGCTCAGCGGTGTACGCCAGTAAGCGCAAGCTTCTGGCTAGTGTTGCTACGTCCATACTTAGGTATGGCGGCCCGGCGTGGGGTACCGCGCTAAGTACTGAATGCTACCGACGGAAGCTGGAAAGTACTTACAGGCTTATGTGTCTGAGGGTTGCAAGCGCGTACCGTACCGTGTCACACGACGCTCTCTGTGTCATTACTGGTATGGTGCCCATCAGCATTCTTATCAGTGAGGACATGGAGTGCTTCGAAATGCGCGGCACAAGAGGCATACGCAAGACTGTCAGGATGGCCTCTATGGTCAAATGGCAGCGCGCGTGGGACAGTTCCACCAAAGGAAGGTGGACCCATAGGTTGATACCGAGGGTAGATAGTTGGATTAATAGGCGCCATGGGGAAGTTTCATTCCACCTGACACAGGTCCTTACAGGTCATGGTTGCTTCCGACAGTATCTATACCGTTTCGGGCATGCGGATTCTCCCGAATGCCCAGTGTGCAATGGTTTAGAGGAAACGGCGGAACACGTTTTGTTCGTGTGCCCGCGTTTTCGCACAATGCGTGACCGCATGCTTGCCACATGCGGGGAGGACACAACCCCGGACAACTTGGTCCAGAGAATGTGTAGGGATGAGATTAGCTGGAATGCCGTTTCAACGGCTATCACCCATATCGTCTGGGAGCTACAAAGGAGGTGGCGCGTGGACTCGGAGAATGGCTAGTCCAGATGCAGTACAAGAGGTGGTCCAGGGGTTCGAAGTCGGCTTCGTAGGTCATACCGGTGCCCTGCGGTCGAGATCGACCCTTACAGCGATTAAGTGGCCGCGGAGAGGAAGTCCCGGTAGCGGCGCTGTCGTGGCGTCAGTCTACTGGGTTGGATCTGAGCCCGCGGTTGGAAAGGGGTCCCCGGCAAGGGTCGGGGTAGGTGAGACCCTGCTGTCTGCAACCTACGGATGCATCTGATAGGGCCTGAAGGGTAGTAATACCCTTCCTTTGCGGGCAGGTCAGATCGGGTTGCATGTGGGCATCAGTTCTTGATGTCCGCTCAGCAGTAGGGCGCGGGCGGGGTTGACCCTGCCCGCCTTCCGAGGACAAAGGGAGTGGCGAGAACCACTCGGGAAACTGGCTAAGCGCCAGCACGCTACCGTGATGGACTCTCCAGAGCGAGTCATCGATGTTCGTTGCTGCTAGGCTACGGCAGCTAACCTTGAGGGTGCGATATGCACTAGCCCCTCTCTGAAGCAATACCTTCTTGGTGGTTCCGGAGAGACGTAGGGTTTGGCGACCATAGGAATGTGTTTTAGTGGGTCGAGGAGAGAGTAGTCCTGGCTTCTACCGGCATTGTAGAAGACGGCCTCAACCCCACACTACCCTAACCTTCCTGTTATGGTGTCTGATGAGCAGATTTATCCCCCTATGGTTTAGAAGGAAAAAAAAAAAAAACACACACACACACACACACACACACACACACACACACACATACACACACACACACACACACACACACACACACACACACACACACACACACACACACACACACACACACACACACACACACACACACACACACACACACACACACACACACACACACACACACACACACACACACCGGAATCGCAGGACCGACCTTGGCACCAGCCTGAGAAGTATCGGTAACGGAAGAAGTTTCAGTGTCGGGGAACTCTTCGTCGGATAGGGTAGATCCACCGTCGGGGACTATCCGAGTCGTACACGAAAAGCCGGAGTGCTAAATGGTACACGGACGGAAATAGAAGTACAAATTTTGTGTAAGGACTGTTCATTAAAGAAAGTGGACACCTGTTTTTCAATAGAAAATATTTATTTTCGATCAAATTCATAAGTTTATTTTTTATTCAATACAATCAACATACATGTCGCCGAATTCACGTGAGTTTGAACATTTACTTCGCATTTCTGAAGAACGCTTGGACTTTCCTCTTGATACCATCCATTAGATTCTGCACAACTTTCTCCGTAACATTTCGTTGTGCCGCAGACCAAATTTTCTTGAAGCAATCAACAGAGTTTGCTTCTTTTCCATCTTTCTTGAGATGCAGCCTAATTATTGTCCAGTATCTTTTCGCTGGACGCAGTTCAGGGAAGTTCTGTGGATTTTGTCATTTTTCGACAAAATTGACTTTTTCCGTCTTGAGCATCTCTAGTGTAGAAGAAGGGTAATAAACGGATGCCAGATCAGGCCAAAACAATGGAGGATTCGTATGTTTTCGGTAGATAGGTAAAAGTCGTTTTTTTTATGCATTCCTTTCTGTTATTTTCATCGTTGATTGTTCCTGTTGTGAAATACGAAGAACTCTTAACGCCGTATGAACAATTGGCTTGCCACACCAAAAACTTGGTGATGATGTGTACCTTACATCATCCGGCACATCTGTCCCCTGCTCAGCATTGAAAAATTGCGGTCCCGGAAGTGTACTATAGTATGCAAATTCTCTAAACGACAACTTTTTGGAATACCATTTGTGCAGAATACCATTCGTGCCGAAGTAAACAATGTTTTTACACACTGGGTAAAAATTCACATTTTTTTGTTTAGTTTTAACTCTAAACCATTGATAAACAGGTGTCCACTTTCTTTAATGAACAGTCCTTACTTTTTCAACTGAATGATAACTATATACTATACGACCATGAAACCATAATGTACTATAAAGCAATTCTTACACAAACATGCTTATTCTCATTCTATGTTTATAGGTGAACTGATCTAGAACTGTTTGCTTGACAATGAACTAAGCAAAAAATGGATAGTATGTTGACCTTCTGCCAAACTGTAATCTAAAAATTTTGTTCGAGAAAATGGGCGATTTCTTATTGTAACATAACTTAACCGCCTATTCCACATATTGTAATTTGCTCGATAACCATTTACCACACTGTTGAAACCGTTTATGGTAGTGTAGGTTTATTGTTGCTTTGGGCACTATACTATACTGTTGAGCTACTGTAGTAAATAGTTGTGAGCAGTATGGTGAACAGTACAATTACTGTTCATGATTATGCGGGTGCTTTTTAAGAAAATTGATGCTACACAAAAACTTTATTTTCCTAAAT
>NC_085136.1:6159951-6163693 GCF_035046485.1 Aedes albopictus | reverse complement strand
GCTGAGTTTGAGTCACGATCGAGAGAACATTCTTCTTCTTCATCTTCTTGGCGTAACTTCCCCACTGGGACAAAGCCTGCTTCTCAGCTTGAGCTCTTCCACAGTTAATAGCTGAGAGCGTCCTCTAACAATTACCAAGGAAATTTCCTCTACGAAAAGTTCCTGGCCGGACCGGGAATCGAACCATTGATTACACACTCAGCCAAATAACCTTAAGATTTCCATAAGACCCAACTTATGAAACGGCCTTTAAATAATTCATAATGATTTGGATGAATTTCATAAGGTCACTCTATGACGTAAAATCGTCTCACAGCTTTGCTTTTATTCATGTTTAACACCATGATAATCTCAAGCGTCGGTAGCCGTGTGGATAAAACACGGGCTTGGTGATTCCGACGTTCATGGATCGAATCCAGTCTGCATCTTTTTAAGATTTTTTTGTTCTTTTCATAAGTCTTTCTTATGAGATTTGTCATAGCAAGCACGATCAATTTTCATAAGGTATTCTGCTGGCTTCCATAAGAATTAGTTATAGCAAATTTTCATAAGGTATTTCGATGAATTTCGCTAGTTTTTTTCGCTGAGTGCACATATTATTACAACTGTGGCTATTGGGGCCCTCTATTCATGAATTGTGTAATGCAGAAATTGTTGCTATGATTATATATTTTATGTGAGAAATGTTGGAAACTAATACCGTGATTTTGGGTGAAACTGATCTGTCTGGATCTATGACAATAGGTCGAAGGTCAAAAGATCGAAGGTCATAAGGTCGAAAGTCGAAAGGTTGAAAGTCGAAAGGTCGAAAGGACAAAAGGTCGAA
Source organism: Aedes albopictus (assembly GCF_035046485.1). Classification (NCBI taxonomy): domain Eukaryota; kingdom Metazoa; phylum Arthropoda; class Insecta; order Diptera; family Culicidae; genus Aedes; species Aedes albopictus. Next base: position 6,162,867 of record NC_085136.1, on the reverse strand, counting down.
GGGTCAAAAGGTCGAAGAGTCAAAAGGTCGAAAGGTCGAAATAAAAAAAATAACTAGGACAAAAGGTCGAAAGGTCGTAATGACAAGCGGTCAAAAGGTCGAAAGGTCGAAATAACAAAAAAATAACTAGGACAAAAGGTCGAAAGGTCGAAGGGTCAAAAGGTCGAAAGGTCGAAAGGTCAAAATAAAAAAATAACAAGGCCAAATGTCGAGAGAAAGAAGGTTGGAATGTCAAAGGCTCGAAGGCTGTAGTTAGTAATAAAACTTTCAAATTTATTTAAGTAGCTGCCCAGACAACCAGGCATCGCATAAGGATGCACGCTGTACATCGTATAAAGTACTATTTTAAGTCACTATCGCATATATGTACGGCTGAGGGACAATTTTCATCGCATATGATGTTATTTTTTGAACTTACTGCGATGTATCTGGTAAAATCATATAAGAGTGCAAATTAATTTTCATAATGCATGACTACATCGTAGTAGACGATATTCCGATGTTTTGTTGCGACGAACTTTGCTTATTCGCAAAAGCGTGCGAGTGAACTCGCAAAGTGTCAATTGAATTCGCATAATTGCGTACTACGATGATTATACGACTTCGCTTGGTGCTTTTCTAATTATGTCAGTTTAACTCGCATTGGTGTACAAATTAAATCGCATGAAAGTGAAAATAAACTCGTTCAAATGTACACACAAACTCGCATAAGCTAGAATCGTTAACGTTGGCATATTGCGATGTGATATGTGATAACAATAAAAGAGGTGCTGTTGGAGTGCCAAAAAGCTAAAAGAAAGTGAAAAGTCATCAGTATGGTTACAAAACAAGTTACAAAGTCATCAGTTTTGTTTTGTTGGCCGTATAATTAACAATGAGTGGTGCTAGCAAGAGAGAAGTAGTGATAACTGAGCGGGAAATCATGCTACATCATTTTGATTTCCAAAGAGCCTGCCGAACACGTACAGCGCACGGAAACCAAGTCCATTCCAACAAGCACTGAGGTGAGTTAGAATGTCATGACATTTAATCAGTGTGTTTCATAAGTAGTGTTTGGTGCTAAGTGTGAAGTGCGGCTCGATAATCCAAAGGTTATTAGTTCGATACTTAGGTGACAAGATTTTTTTATTTCGAATATTTTTAAGTCGCATAAGGTGCTATATTTCGTCGCAATAGTGCACACCGTACATCGCAGAAGATATCGCTTTAAGTCGTATAGCGTCATTATTTTCCCGTCAATGCACGTATAGCGCCTCCACTTTTGTACGCATAAGGCACTTTTACTGCATCTTATGCGATGTAACTTTATCGCATAAAAGTACGTATAACATGAACATAAACTTCATTATACGTGCAAATTGGTTGTCTGGGTGCAGCGCGATGATTTACGCCATGAATATTTTTCGCATTGCGTCACTCATAATTAATATGAGTTTTTGAATGGATTAAAAAGAAATGGTTAAAACGAATAGAAAAATTACGAATAAAGTATCAAAAATGCAATGTCTAATAAGTACATTGAACTAGAGGTTATTAAAAAAATGAAACGTAGCGTTGATCTTTACATTTTTTATATATTTAAGTAGATCTTTGTAGGAGATCTCTTTGAAAATATTTAAAATCAAATTTAAAATAATCGCTGTGATAGTATAACTAGAAAGAACGACCTATTTTTAAAAGAAGGAAAAATATTATACACAATTATATTATTAGTAAATACGCCAAAAATTATCAAAAAGCATTACTAGAAAGAACAGACTATGTTCAAAAGTAGGTAAAATTATATAGGAAAAAATAATGGTAGTCACGCCAATAGCTGTAAATATGTTTCTACAAAAAAGGCATAATTTTAGAAACGAATATATTATTAGTAAGTAGACAAAAAAATATCAAGAAGCACTACTAGAAAGAACAGCCTATGTTTAAAAAAAGGCAAAATTATATTTAAAAAGATATAGTATAATGTCAACAACTGCCAAAAAGCAATACTAGAAAGAACAGCTTATCTTTAAAAAAAAGCTAAATTCTATAAAAGAAATTAATCGTAGTAACGCCAATAATTGTTCAAATGAATCATGCATTTTACAACAAACTAGTACTAGGAAAACGCCAACTATTATAAAAACCCACTGTGATTAAAAGTTGGATTCCCGTTCCGGTCAGGAAATATTGTCGACTTCTTAGAAATAGTGTATTACTTACCTTACCGGTCAGGCTAAGGCCGGGGTGGCCTCTGCTGTACATAGTAGCCGCCTCCATCCCACTCGGTCCATGGCTGTTTGTCTCCAGTTCCGCACTCTGCGTAGGGTCCGCAGATCGTCCTCTACTTGGTCGACCCACCTAGCTCGCTGCGCTCCACGTCTTCTTGTACCGGTCGGATGACTCTCGAGAACCATTTTAGTCGGGTTGCTATCCGACATCCTGATGACGTGACCCGCCCACCGTAGCCTCCCGATTTTCGCGGTATGGACGATGGTTGGTTCTCCCAGCAGCTTATGCAGCTCGTGGTTCATTCGCCTTCTCCACGTCCCGTCTTCCATCTGCACTCCGCCGTAGATGGTACGCAACACCTTCCGTTCGAAAACTCCAAGGGCGCGTTGGTCCTCTGCACGTAGGGTCCATGTTTCGTGCCCATAGAGGACGACCGGTCTAATCAACGTTTTGTAGATGGTTAACTTCGTGTTACGGCGAACTTTATTCGATCGTAGAGTTCTGCGGAGTCCAAAGTAGGCACGATTTCCTGCCACAATGCGCCTCTGAATTTCTCTGCTGGTGTCGTTGTCGTCGGTCACCAGTGAGCCCAAGTACACGAATTCTTCAACCGCCTCGATTTCATCACCGTAATAGAAATACACTAGAACGCCAATGGCGCTGTACTCAATTTTCCTATTTAATTATTTTAATAACTTTAGTTGT